>NW_020955567.1:653408-871824 GCF_003031625.1 Empidonax traillii | reverse complement strand
ATCTAAACTTCACCTCCCACATGTAATAAGGGGAATGTAACATGGGGAATGTACAATGTAACAAGGGGAATGGTAGATCACCTATCAAAAGGTAAAACATTAAATAACAATTGTATGGCTTTTGGAAAGATGTGCAATACAATTCAGAAGATTTGGAGCTCAAGGCAAGAATAATCAGAAACATTCATAGCATGTATGATGAGAAAAGCCAGACTATATTGTCCTAATCATCTCTTTTGCCTATAAAAGATATGAATGCCAGAAAGCAAATAGTCCCTATAAAACCATAACGTTCTCCAAAAGGTTTTGCCTGTAACATAAAACCTTTAGTGTCTCTTCTCAACAAATGCATCCATAAATGTATGATAGAGACAAACAGTGTTCTGCTCCCATTTTGAGCTATATAGTCTTGCAAATAAAAAAAAAAAAAAAAAAAAAAAAAAAAAAAAAAAAAAAAAAAAAAAAAAAAAAAAAAAAAAAAAAAAAAACCTTAAATTCATAGAGTGATTTCCTTAAATCGGATGAAGCAAGCCAGTAATTTTAAGTAGCTTTAATAATATTATTTGAGGCTACTTGTATTACACAGAATACTGTCCTGTCTTTGATACAGACATATGCTAATATATCCCTATTGGTACCAGCTTAAACAGGAATAAGTCACGAATAGGGTTGCTATGGTACGTCATCTCCATAAGCACTTTTCTGAGATGGTTGTAGTGGCAATTTTTCCAGTTATGAGTCTGTTGCTTAGTGCATTTTGGCTACAATTCTGCATACTGTTGTTACAGTTTGGAAATACCAAAGAGATTACAACAGAGTGCAGTAACACCCCAACAAAAGCCACTGAAATTCAGAGTTAAGAAAGTTGTAAGGTTCATGCACGGGAGAAAAGACAGGAGTTATTGAATAGCATTTCCCAGTATTCATTCACATAAAAGTTACTAAACACAGAATATTTTATAGGGTAGGTTGGTTGCCCTTTAGTATTGTGTACTTTACCAGGGTTATCAGCTGATCTGTGACCATGCTATTCAGCATTAATAGAATACTGACATAGGTGAGGACAGATGGAGAATACACACCAAAAATGCTTATGTTTATCCCTATGAATCTATTGTGTTACTTCATGAAAACCACTTACTGTCTTGAAAGAAACAGGGTTTTTCTTACCTCATGCAAAAAAAGAAATTAATTGGTCTGACTACAATGAGAGATAAAAGTGATTCTCTATCAGTGTGTTTTTAATGAGTATCACATACAGTGCAGATGTATAAATCAGGGCACAGCTTCATGCTCTTCACTTCATTTTACTTACCATCAGCTCCTATTTCACTTTTAAGGTAAGTACAAGACTGAAAAAAACACAAGAAAAAACTGAGTATTGAAGAATACTTCTCATTAGTTGTTTGTAATTTTAATGGTGTTAGACTTTAGCAAATTTTTGAGTCATAAACTAGTTAGCTTTACAATGTTCAAATATAGTGTTAGTCTTAAAAGACTGCTCATTAGAAGCCTGTACTTTCCCACTCAATTTACAAACTGCCCCTACTTCCTTACATTGATGATGTAACTGCCTTGTTTGCAGTGTCTTGGTCAGGGTACAAATACAGTGGGTTCTGTGATGAATTTGCTCTTGGAGGTGGTTGTGTACTAGCCAGTCTTTCAGAATTTCCTGGAGAATTCTCCCTCCACCTTGGACTTGCCTGCTCCTCAGACACTTCCCATACAGATGGGCACGGGGAGGTTAAATTCATGGTGGATCGTGAGAGGTAGTTCTCCTGAAGACCTTCTTCCTGGAGGCACCTGTTTGAAAGCACTTCTTTTTCTTTGGAGTTTCGCCATTTCATCCTTCGATTCTGAAACCAAATTTTCACCTGTTTGCAAATCAATGAAAGTTTATTATAATTCTTTTCTTTAAACAACTTTGCCCTAACAAATGGTTTTTTTTCTTTCCATTCTCTTAGTTTCACATTCCTTCCTTATTCATTGTTATAGTATGAATCCAGTGAAGCTAGCTGACTGACTTTATTTGAGGATTTTCTCATCACTATTTACTACAACTGGGCTAAATATTCTCCTTGACTTTCACCACCTCTAACAGGTGATTATTTGGCTTAGACTGGAAAATGGACAGCCCAGTGGCTAAGGATGGAGCAGTTTCCTATAGCAACACACTTCTAGACAGAAAAGAATTCCCAAAGAAAATTACCATCATCATTAAAAAAGTGATACTACTAGCAATGTGAAGCCCCCTATTTAAAAGAGGTTGTAAGAAGTATGACTGTCCCTTTTACAAGCACAGCTAAAACCAGCTTGGCCATATAGCTTCAAAATACGTGTTGAGACATAGGACACAGGAGTGAGGATTTAAAGACATTTTGTCTGCCTGACTACAGTTTTCCAGGAGTTGCCTAGAATCCGTGTGCTTTTGACAGAAAATCAATTTTTCAAAAACTCTGAGTTGCAACTCTTTAACACAGGCATTCAAAGGCATTTATGAAATGCTGAGGAAAGCTTGGGGGAATATACATCTAGAAAGTGGTTTTACATAAAGAGAATAAAGGCGAGGGTGATCAATCAAATTATTCAGATCCTGTTCTATTTTCCCTTAAACATTTGCATTTAGGTTTGGTACTCAGAAACCTGAAAGGAGGACAAAGGGGCTATGCTTTCAAAGGTTTGAGAATCATTGCCTTAGATGGCAGGTACTGTTCCTTCAGCACAACTGGCCAGAAAACTGAAGAAGTAATGTTCATAGTAACTGCTGTTCTTTTCAAGAGGGGAAAAAAAAGAGACAGATATCATCTGCTCTATCACTATCATTAAATTATTTATCTGTAGTAGTAGTTATCTGTATATCATTCCATTGTTTTTCACTCCCCCAGGCTCTCTTGAATAACACGACCACAGAAAATAAAGTCAAGGAAACAACTGTAATATTAGACATTTGAATATATTTTGGGAAATTTTTAGGCAGCACACTGGTGAGTGCAATTGCACATTTTCATTAAAATAGTTTTCCTGCAGAGATTACATCTCTGTTCATCACACTGAGAAACACCACACTATGCTTGTTTTGGTTTATTGTTGCAGTGCTTGCAACGGAGTCAATCAGGTTGCAAGGAATCACTGCAGACCACCAGATCTCACCTCCTCTGCAAAGTGGAGCCAATTGCAGTTATATCACATTAACAAGAGCCTTATCAATTTCTGAAAATCTCCAAGATAAAGATCCCATCACCATTCCTAGGCTTTTCTGTCCCCCAGACAACTTCTGCCATTTATATCTTAAGAACTTTCACTCCTGTTGCACACAAAGAAACAAAATTGTACTGTCCTGCTCTTAGTCTGTCAGCTGTAATCTAGAGGGCTGTACCTACTCCAGCACCTTTAGAATCCTATCTATCAGCAAGTACCATGTTCATTTTCTACTGTTACATGCCCTCACAAACTTTTTCCAGTTTCTTTCAGATTTTGTGTCCTTCAAGTACTTTTCCTTTGTTTTTATCTGCAGCTAGGTCAGGCCTCTGAGATTCCATATAGGGCTACTACAGCTCCACTGTTAACGTACCTGTTCTGTCAGAACAGCTCTTTGGAAGCCAGCTCAGACTCATGTGAAAAACCCTATGAAAGGTGAATTGATAAGTAAAGTGGGAGTATCTTAGAAGGTCACGATAAAAGATTTTTCCTCCTACAGTATCTCTCAGCTCTGAAGATCTCTTTCCTTGTGCAACCAAGTTCTTTCTGTAGGGATGGGTGACTGTCTCTTGGGGCAGAATGGTTTCAGAGTAAGTGCTGTTGACTGCATTGTCCCTATCTGTTCATCTGCCAGTGCAAAGGGCACTCAGAGGAATGCAGGAGAACCCTACGCTCCATTGTTTTCTGACTAGATCACTGTCTGTCGACCAGTGGGATGGAGCATAGTTCCCTACCCTAAAGCTCCCAAAAGGGCTCTGCCAGACAGCAAAACAGGAGTAGGAAATGAAATGGGGAGGTTGTGTTTCTTCCGCTTCATATGAAAATGGAGCAATCCTTTTTTGAATGTATAAACAGAGGAAATAAACCAGGAAACTGTTCAAGCATTTGCTGGTTAAAACTGCCAATGATTTACGGAGGTCTTTGTGCCACGGAAGAGCTCAGGGCTGCCCCGTGCTGTTCAGTTTTCCTCCTTCAAAGTCATTTTAAAGATTTTTTCCCCAAAAGGACAGAAAGCCACAGATATTATATCATTCCTTACCTGAGACTCTTTTAGACCCAGGTTAAGGGCCAGTTTCTTCCTGTCTGTTTTACTAATATACTTCTGCTTCTGAAACATTTTCTCCAAAGCTTTCCTCTGATCTTCAGAAAAGACAGCTCTTCTTAGTATGCCTCTCCGGGACTTGGAGTTAGACTCCTGGGTCAGAAGAGGCAGCACACTTTCCTCTCCTAGTAGAAATAGATGAGAGTTTCCTATAATATCTAGCACATATCTGAGAAACACATAAATGTTGTTCATTATAATGCTTGCAGACTCTTGTCCCAGTTTTGATTTGTTGGTGTTATAAGTGTGTTGTAATGCTTCAGTCATGTTCATTAAGGACTAAACCCTCACTTGGATCTAGAAGTGTTGTCACTAGTCAAGAGTCTCCCCTTGACACGGTACAAAGTAAATCAGATGACTTCACATTAATACAGAGCCCATGCTACTGAAAAATTCAAATACAGTCAGGGAGAAACTTCTCCACTTTCCTTTCCCTGTCATCATTATTGAGTAAATTCCAGTAAGTTTTCCTTTATTTTATCCTTGTGTGAAATGTAAAACCAGATAAAAGTGGTCTCCAATACTGATTCAAAGAAACTAAGTAGGCTTTCTTTAGTTTTTTTTTATTAAGGCTTTCAGAGTGAACAATTTCTCAGAAAATCCTTGGTCATTCACTAATTCTGGAAACCACAGCAATTTCTTTATTAGAGGATTTGGAGAGTACTTGGACTTACTCCTTTCAGCCTGGTTTCTAATCCTTTGACATCTCATAGCAAGTCCAGGGAGGGCACTTTTCAACGAATCCAATCACATCCCCTTGACCCATGCCTAGACTGAATCCTACCCTGGAAAACAGCTCAAAGCTGGAGGACAGAGCTGCAGCGGAGAAGTAGAGGTGTTTGCACTGTCCCTTCACTGGCCTCACAAAGAGCACAGAAAATCCAAATCCAGAAAAACCTCCTGTGTTCCTCATATCAAATAAAACCCAAAGCCATAGTGCTTTCCCATGCTCTCTCTAAGCATATGGTGTATGAAGAGCAGTCCCTGGTGAGCCTTGGTATGCCTTCATTACTCTCAGCTTCCTCAAATACTCACCCAGGGAGCAGGACCAGGGGCCATTTGAATAGGGCTCATCACCAGGCACTGGATGTGATAACCAGGGCAGATACAAGCAGGCCAGGAAAGAGCTGCTCTCTGGCTCATAAACCTGTGTCATGGCTGTATAACCACTGACACCTGCAATCTTTCGGTAGGAGTGGCAATTCTGACTCTAAAGATGCAAGCTGTCCTCCTGTTGTCCACCTTCTCACATAAAGGGGCGTAGACTGCTGTCCTGGCTTATAGTTACAGCAGTTGGAAAGGTGTGTTGCTGTTCAATTTCTATCAAGGATCTGATAATTTTTGTATCAAAGCCAATTGCAAATTCCCTGTGAAAAGCGGATTCTCTAAAAGACTTCACATTTTTTTGTGAAAAAGTCTCTCTGTTCTAGTCAGCTGTAATGGGATGGGGGGAGTTTAAATACATTTGTCAAAATGATATAGTGCTCTTAAAAATACTAATTAAATCCAGATGCAGCTTTCACAAACTCTTTCTTGGGGCTACACTACACTTCAACTTCTGTATATTATACATATATACACATGGGTATACCTGTCTTGAAAGACCCACAGAAAAACAAACATACATATACTGAAGATATTGTAGTATAATGATGAGAAACTGAAGTGTATATGTGTATGTATTACAAAGTTGACTAACTACTGTTGTGGTGTATGTTTGACTGATTTGATATTACATACACTAGCCCTGCATCCTGCTTCCAGCTGTGACCAGGAAAGAAAGAAAATCAGAAGCTGACCAAGTGTAGAATGATTATTCCCTAAAATACACTGCCACTATGAAATGTTACTGATTTGGAGACCATTGCATTCTGTCAATGTTTTTCTTGAATTTTTTTTTCAAGAACTGGTCTTTATATTTGTCCATCGTAACAGCCTGTAATAAAAAGTAATTATTATGATTTACAATGTTACATCATAAATAATCCTAAATGCATTTCAATTTTCAAAATTATATCTGAGATCAGATAAAAAAATCATAACCTACTGGTTAATGTCTTGATATTTATTACACAGTGAGGTACAGTAAGACTTCATCCAAACCAAAAAAACTATCTGCAGAACAAAAGTCAAAATGCCACAATGGAGGTTTCTGCAAAGGGCAAGCCAGGTTCATATTTCTCTGGAGAGTGCATAGCCCCTTCATGACCCCCACCCCAAGCTCCGATCGTGCCCACAAAGCTGGGGGCAAGCTGGGGGCATTTCTTCCTCAAGTGTATTTTCTCCCTTTCTTGCTCAAATTTGATGAATTTAGTTATCTTTTTCCAGGCAGTGGCTGAGCAGTTTCCGCTGATTTGTCAGCCATTCTCAGGTTTACTGGAAGGCACAGTCTGGCAGCAGAAGAGCTGGCACCTTCTCTCATCCCCACTGCGGGAAGAGAGACACCAGCAAGGGAAAAGGCATAACAGGGCTGGTCCTTGCCTCCTGGCGTCCATTCCACAATGGAGTTGTCAGCCAAGGACAGAGGATGCCAGATTATGTGACCCCTTAAAATTTGTCTTGCCTGGCTGATTGTTAACAGTCAATCAGCAAGGAAACAACCTCCTGCCAGAGCCTCAAGGCACCAATTAATTCCCATACAGGCACTATGTAGGGTACAGCTTAACACCTGTATTAGACTAACTTAATAGGGAAGTATCTACACACTCTAAGGCACAGTTAGAAGATTAACTAAACAGAATTTAATGATGAGCAGGATGCTTACAAGCACTAGCAAACAGACATTTGGTCAAAAAATTTGAAACTTATCCCAAGTTGACTAGCTTAGAGAATTATTTTAAGAATAATCCATATTCTAAAATGCACTCCAACTGTTACACAAAAACTAAATTTCATTTTGTGAATTAAAGGATTTTTCACTACAATGGGACAGTCATTTATACATTTCAAGAATTACAGTAAAATTAAATACGTCAGTTTGCAGCTTGTCACTCTGAACGTGCATCAAAAGGTTTAGTGTTCTGCTGACATAACTATGACTCTGTTACCAACTATTTCCTATGTTTCTGGTTTGATTTTTGCTTAGTTTTGGGTTCTTTTTAAGTCTTTCCTTTGTATCCTAATATATAGTGATAAATGTCCTCTTAATCTGTGGAACAATCTTCATTTGCCTTCATGTCAGAGACCACCTTGAAGGAGCAAGTAAAAGCTTTAGTCATGGTTTCCATTTTTTCATTAGAACTCAATACATTCTAGTTAAATGGACAATTAATAGGTCACTTCCAAAATAGTAGTGTATCAGTCCTGGTTAATAAACAATCCCCACAGTTGATAATGGGCCTATGCATTCACCAAGTCCCTGTATACACTCAGCTCATCCACTAAATCCCTTTTCAGGTAGACAGGGTTATATGGGAAGATGAGCTAGAATGAGTCTATAAAAGTCAGTTTCATTCACTGCTTTATTTTTCAGTCAAGTGCTTTAAATGGTGTCCAGAAAATCCCTTGGAATGTGAGACAGGAGAAAAGACTGGCACATAGAGTATTGCTTTATGGCCATACAAAAGGGCAACTGACCCTTGCCCAGGCCTTTTCAATGTGAAATGGTTCCTAAAGTTCATCTGCACAGTGAAAAATTGTGGTGAGGTCGCGTGTGGATGAGTAAAGTGAAAGTGGTGATTGGTCATGGTGCTGTCAGCCATTGTGGGAGAGCCGAGGCCATGTAAAATGCTCTGTGGGAAAGTGTCAGCCCCCTAAAGAGGTGCTCAGAAACTTGCAGCTCATTAAACTGCCAGCATTTGCTGCCTCACTTGTCAAGAATCATTCAACTTAGCAACAGCCCTTCTGAAACATTCATAAAAAGCATGTACTTAGGAAGGATTTGAATGCAACTGTGATGAAAAAGTATATGCTGAAGCATGTATAAGCTCCAATTTTCATTTGGATTTGACATGTGATTTGTGCTTCTGTTTTGAAGAACAAGGAAATGTTCCTTCTGTTTGTATTCCTGAGCCATAAACACAAAAAAATTATGACAGTCTGTTTTTACACTGTGGCAGGCAATCTTCTCAATCAAGGTTAAATTTGGTTTTGGATTAAATGGAAGTGCATTCTAGGTCTTCATTCTGAACAGATATTGCACGCTGGTCAAAATTCTCTCCAACCTACTCCTTTGATTTTTTACATTGTGACTAAAAAAGAAAAACAAATTAAACGTGCACACATTTGACTGCTGCAAGAAGAATTACTTGTATTTAAATAATGCTAGGGCTTCCTGAATCATAATTTGTCCCTAACAAACATTAAAATTCAGCACACATTTTATGATCCTTCAGCTCTTTTCTTATTTGCAAA
Organism: Empidonax traillii; assembly: GCF_003031625.1. Classification (NCBI taxonomy): domain Eukaryota; kingdom Metazoa; phylum Chordata; class Aves; order Passeriformes; family Tyrannidae; genus Empidonax; species Empidonax traillii. Next base: position 863,171 of record NW_020955567.1, on the reverse strand, counting down.
TGTTTATTGACACCGATTTTTAGAAGAGTTACTGGTTTTAAAGAATCGTTTCTAGCTAACTGAAAACAAGGAGCTTTCCTAGGTTAGCTCTGTCTCAGTGTCTCAATGCCATTAGAAACCTCTCACAATTGCTCAGTGTACTTAAGTTTGATAAATCTTTGGAAACCCTCTGAATAGGATTGCTGTGATTTTACTAAGGAATTAGCTGCTGCCATTGCATCACCAATTAGTTTTCCAGAACACATTAAATCCTGCTGCTTTGGTTTACAGAATAACTCAAGCATTACTGATGAAGCATAAAAACTTACTTGGAAAAGCAGTGGGGGATGCAGGGTGCTGACAGGACCCACCGCAGCATGCTGAGTAGAATGGCGGGGCTCGGAGAAAAACGTGTTTGGAAAGAGCTGCAAAGAAAGCATAGATCTAATTGATTATCCATTGAGCTTTGGTGATATTCATAACAACAGTTCTCCAAAAAGTCAGTGTGTAAAGTCCTGCCCCACAAGTTCCTTCTCCTTTTTTCAAGATGGTGATATTTTTAAGGCAAAGAATGATAAATCAAGTAACTGCTTTGTAATTTAGCAAACTTATTTTACATATGTAGCTTAGCTGTGATACACAAAATATTTACCATAAGAACGAAGTTCTGTAGATTTGAAATTTACCCCTGTAATTGCTGTAATTACGGATATTTTCCCTAAATATTGGTATTGAACATATTGTTTCAATATGTTGTTGAAATAATGAGTATAACAAATCTGAAAAAGTTATTTAAAATAACTCTAGTAAGCATGACATCCTAGAAAAACAAAATGAGTTTGTATTCCAATGATGTTTATAGTACTCAAACCAGTAATGTCTTCAGTAAGAAACCTTTATGAATAAAGAGCCAAAAGATGAACTATCTGAGCTCTACAGGCCCAAGCTACAGGGTCTGATGGTCAGCTTCGTCTTGCTGGAAAAGTGCTCTAAATTTAAATAAACCAAATGCTAAAGAAGGCTATGCTTCACACAGTAAAAAAACTGCAGCATCAACCCACAGAATTAGGTAACACTTGGTAAAATTTTTATGGATTTTTTTTAACCAATGAATCAAAAGTCTCCGTTATGTTTAAAAAGTGCTTCTGCATCTTGGAAAGGTCTTCATTATCTACTAATCTCTTAATTTTCTTCTGTAAGTCTCACAAGCTTCTCCATTAAGATTAATTACCTAGCATCATGCTTGCTAGAACTGTACACTCACAAAATGTGATCAGCATCAAAACATTCATGTCACCCTCCTCATTTGGTTTAGGTAGAAAATAAGTGGCTCTAGACCCAGTTCTGTAGTTGATTCAAAACTCTCAAAAAATAACCCGATTAACTTTTTTTAGAAAAAGAAGTAACTGCATACTCAAGCAAAAAAAAACCAAGAAATAATCAGGGAGAAAGGTAGATAAACAGGTAAATGTCTAAGCCATGCTGCTAATTTTTAAAGGTTTTTCAATTAGAATTAAAAATAAAGATCACGCAAAATTAGGTTCCCCAGTACATTTTAGGGTGTTGAAATAAGTTTTCTGACCATTCAATTTGCTATTATTCCAGAGCAATCAACTATTACTACAAAAGTCTAAACTAAACAATATTCAAAATATTTACTTGCAATTGCTGATTGATAAGCATTTTGTCAGTATAGGTTTTCACTGAAACCTTGCTGTTTGTAATGAAATATAAACATATTCCAAAAGAAATTAATTGCCTATTTTTGAGGTATATGCTTGCAAAACATTTACAAAAAGGAATGATTTATATATATTAGCATTCTAAACCTTCTTTCTGCAAAAGACCATCAAATGTGTAACCTGTCCTTAGAAACTTAAAATGGTCAAGAACATGAAGCCAAATATTACTTATGTATCCAAGGTGTAGTGTCTAAGTTCAAAAGGATTCTACTAACTCTAGAAGCACAGGAGCTGCAGAAGATAAAGACCTGCCAGATAAAAACAGCTATCCTCCTGGACACAAGTACTCATTATTGACAATATCTCTTATCTGCTGCAGTTCCCAAAATCCCAAGTTAAGAGCTTTTCCTCCCTTCCTTGGAAGACACATTCCTCATGCCATTATCAAGTTTCCCTTACAGTCAGGTAAAACTCTCCACTTCTAAAAGTACAACTTAGTATACCGAAGGTGTCACACTCCATTCTTTTGCTTCCTTTTCAAATGTCTTGGATATTCCTTGGCTGCCACAATACCCTATTCCCTTTAACCATTGTTCCAGCACCTTATTCATGCCATAAAATTTTTGGCAGACCTGTTGGCTTGTCCTTGATAGTCCATGCTGTGGTTTCTCAACTCTGTCCATCTCCTTGCTCTGTTTTGATAATGTGGTGCTCAAAATGGTTATGAGATATATGCAGGAGACACTTAGATTAATCAGAATTGAAAAAGCTATTACTTGAGATAGACAGCGTGCTCCTACAAATAAAGACAGGAACAGGAAGGGGCAGGTTTCCTCCATTCACTAAATCTCTCAACAAGGAAGCTGCTAGCATAAAGGTCTGAAGATGGACCAAGGTCAAAACTTGAGACATTTTGCTTAAGCAAACTCTGAACAAGCAACGTATTTCCACAGAAATTGCTGGTTGCTGGCAATGATTCCGTGCATTAGCATAGCATCATGATGCAAACAGCAGAGATTTTGGCACAATTCTGCTCAAGTCAAAGGAAATCATGAGTCTGGCTTTCTTGGGCATTTCACTTAATTCCTTCAACCAGTTGCTGTCTTTTCTGCATGCATGGCACATATCCCTTTAAGGCAGAATATTTGCTTAAAAAATAAGATGTAGGAGATATCTTCATGTAACTCTGAATCAAGAGGTTCCTGAGACCACTTCTGCAGACTGATTTATACTAGACCCTGAGGAATATGTCATTATGTCTCTCTAAGTCTATAGCAAACATGTCTAGCATGTCTAGTTCATAAACTTCTTTATTGTGCTCCAGTTACACCAATACATGAGTGAAATCTACAGTACTTATATCAAACTACATCCCTAGGTCAGGTCCACTGAAGATGTTGCACTCAAACCAGTGTTTAGCAGTTATATAGAGTTACACCAGTAAAAAAATATGACATAATACAGCGATACTCAACTCTATCTTGGGAGTTCTACATAGAAAAAAACATTAATGGTTCAACCTAATATATCCAAGTATATTTTTTATCTTTGATAAAAACAACACAAACTATTGCTCAGAGAAAAATTATATATTTAATATATATGCATTTCAGAATTATACTGAGGTTGTAGCTGTAGGAATGACATAATACCTAGCAGTGCTGAGAACAAAGCACTGTTTATGCTTTTATTTTCTGTTCACATATCTCATGGCAATGCTACCAATATTTGTTGGTCAAGAGACCTAAAGCAAACACTGCTTGCTGTCCACATAAGGCTGAAAATTGCTAAAATATCAGCATATTAGTTTTGTAATTTTTTGGCCAGAATGAAGTGCATGGTAACCAAAAGGCAGCTGTTTCTCCCAAACACATATAGTAACATTAACTAGAGGCTAAATCCTAATAATCTGTATTCAGGACATTTACATTTTTTTTCTGCTTTGCATCTACATTTCATAAAAACTGAGACTGTGCAGAACTAAGTGTTTCACAAGAGTCAGTCTTTCCAGGTTTAACATCACACATGCATGAAAACAAAATATCAAAGTATGCTGTAAGTGCCTTTTGTCACTCCAAAAATTGTACAATATGCCTTAAAATAAAATGTACTGGATCACAAAGACAAAAAGATTAAATATCTAAAATAAAATAAATATTTTTTTCTCACAAAAAGTAAGTTCTTTTGACACTGTTGCTGCACGCAAAATTTTAGTAATAATGCTCACTACATTCAGCTTTGTGAACAGAAATCATTTTACAAACAGATAATAAAATGATACTAAACATGCAAATGGACCTCAGGCTCACCTAGTGCTAAAACTCAAGGGAGCAGTTGAGATACTGATGTTTTAAAATATACTGCCCGCTTTGAAGATATTCTAAATTCAAAAGCCATTCCATTCTAAAATATCATGCTGACAGTGGGATCAGAAATCTTCCTTCCAACTATCCACCATTTTGAGAGTAAGGTTCCTAAGTACAACTCAGTTCAACAGATATGTAACTTATAAAATGGCTTATTGTTAAAGGCACTGTTTGCTTTTCCCAATTCTACTGTTGTGAAGTAACTCGGAAAACAGTATAGGCTATAATTCATCAGGAAAGGGGGAAAGGGTGAAGGAAAAATGGCTATTGAGGAAAAGGAAACTGATGGTAAACTTCTGATTTTATCCATACAGGCTTCTTCACTGCACACACTGCTCGTCTGTTGGGGTTTTTTTAAAGATAACTGATAAAAATGTGGTATTGACCTGTGAAGAGAGATGGAACACCTCCAAAGAACGATTCAGGAAACTGCCTATAGCCAGCTAACAAGAAAGGATGGGACCAGAGACCTCAAGCTGCATGAACATTTTAACTCTCCAAGTATTGCTAAGTCCACATGAGCTGCTTTTCACAGTGATGCTCAGGCTCCAGCTCTGGCAGGAAAATAAAAAATATTATCAGTAAAATTATCAAATTTCATCTGAGAAACTTGGATGGTTTGTGCCCACAATGTGGGCACAGATAAACTGCAATTTCCTACCTACTTCCTTTCCTGGCAATGATTAAAGCAGGCTTGTGCAAAGCTGCAGGAAAAGTTTCATGTCACAAAGAGTTTCCTGCAAACAGCCCAGCAGAGGCTCTGCCAGCTTAGCGGTCCAGCTGAGCCACATTCCTGCTCCTGAATCACAAGTCCTGGATCTCACAATGAGTCACAGCTCTGTCCCTAGCAGTTACTGTGTATAGAGTGCAACATTCCAGCAGCAGTTGTGCACCCCTCGAAGCATTTCAACCAGCTAAAGAGAAACGAACCCCTGGCCACCAGAATGAAGCAACAGCCATTGCCATATCCTACCAAAGGCAATCACCATGACACAGACCTGGCAAAACTTAATGCAACAGCCTGCAGTGCAGCACCCCTCAGAGCTGGCTTTCCTGCATTCCCAAAGTCACTGTCTATTTGCTTCCCATTTAGTCCTATAAACCACAATTGCCTGAATGCTCAAAGGAAGTCGAGACAAAAGGGCAGACCAGGGCAGCATATACTGATCAGTTTTAAAATACTGGCAAGCATTCATGTAAAGAGTTTTGAAGTTCAAATATATACTTCTAAATCCTACACAAAAGGCAGATGCTAGAATCTGGTTTGCACTTTTATGATGCATCGTGCTGGGGTTTTCAAAAATTTGCAGAGTAGCGCCCAAAAAGGACTTGAAATGTGCTAACAGCATGATCATCGCTTCCTTAAACCTAAAGCAGTGTAATAGCCAACCATGTCACACTGTGGATTATCTGAAACCATATGAATCACTGTCAATTTTCAGTGGCATCATTCATGTGCCTTACTATTGGGGTATAATTTGCTGTACGTGGTTTTCTCCATCTGAGGAAAGACAGTTAGTTGCCTCAGGCTGGTATCTGATCTCACCTCTATGACAACCCAAAGCAACAACCAAACCATCATTTGCCAATGGATCTCATGGTGTAAGCCATGGATCTCATGGTGTAAGCAGTAAAGGTGGCTTTCTACCCTCTCCATGCCTTCTATACAGCTCTGCTATTTAGAAGAAAGATGGGGATCTGGAAAGCTGTCAGAAACCACTAGCCTTGTTTCTGACTTTGCCTATCTCCCATATGCCCATGCACTAGTGTACCCCAGCACTTTACAATTACCAGTTCTTGTCAAAAGCGGCATCGCTGTCACCTCTCTGTCTGAAAGTTCAATATATTGCCTAAGCTCCTTGTCTAGGTCTCCTGTACAGTCAATGAGAAGAGATAAGTAGCTCCATATAACAATTCACTACCTTAAAACAGACACATGAGAAGGTAAGTTGTGTCATCCTCTGGGGGCATCTCTCTGTACTGACTATAGATTAGACAAGAAATTGACTCTTTATTAAACAGCTGAATTACTCTGACGTTCTTTTTATCCTTCATAAGTAATGTCAGAAAAGTACAATCATCTGTACAGCCATAAAGACCCTGTAAAAATATAAAATTCAGCCATAAAGGCACTAAAATTATTTTCTTAAATTTTAACATATTACAATTTGCTTAGAAATTATTTCCTCAAGCACAGTAAAATTCAGGTGCAAGACGACAATTCATTGGTTTTTCATCGTTGCAGCCCTAATTCAAAATCTTGTAATAGACCAAAACACACTGTTTATTTCAGCGGTATGCACTGATTAGCTAAAATTTCCTACCTGGACCAGTCTTTACTTGTTGCAGTATTGCTAGTTCCAACCAGACAGAAGTCTCAAGATCAGTGAAACATTGTTAGAATGAGAAAATAACAAATGGTGAATTCTTTCTACTTTGTGGTTTGTTGTTTTTTTTTTTTTTTTAATACGTGAGGTTTAAAACAGGTTTTTGTCATCTTACATTGGTAAAAGGAAATACTTCTTAAAGTTGAAATTCAAGATATTCAACAAGTCACAAGATTTCAGGGGCAAACAACACCAAATTGTTCAAGAGAAGGAGGTAAAATCCTCAATATACATACAAAATACCTCAAGAGAAGTACGTGCTATAACAGCAGAAAAAGGCAGCCTTTCAAGAGAAATTTTCATAAGATTTTCAGCACAAAGCAAAGGCCACTTCTCCAGTGTGACAACTCACTTCCAAGAAACACAGCCCAGGTTACTGAAAATATTTAGGTGCCTAACTTTATAAATATCAGGGTGTATGTATCTGACATTTGAAACAGCCTCCAACTGCTTTATATACCTGCAGTTATTTTGAAAAAAATATCTGCCTCCTGCTATGGGCCATGACTGACCACAAAAATAACATGTAAAACATTAGATTAAGAGTTATTTTGCAGAGCTGCTTTGTACAAGAATGCAAAACACTTTCAGTAGGAAATGGAGGCAGAGAACTTACCTTCCAAAATTCAGGGGAATTTGTTAACACAAAAAAATCACAGTATAATGAAACCTGAAATCTGCACTCAAGGCGAATTTGCCTAATGAGATTAATCCTTATCATGATCACGTTTTCTAAACACATGAGGAATATACCACAAGATTGCAGAAGACCAGCTCATTCTGCAATACAAAATACATTTTACAGAAGTTAATTCACTAACTGTAGGTATGATGGATTCCATGGTTTTCCCTTGGTGAATTGCTCTTATACAAACCCCACCACTTGTCTCCCTAGTGCAGCTCTGAAATCTTCTGGCAGTGCTTAAATCTTGCTAAGGACCAAACTCAGGATCCCCTTCCTTTTTCAGAGATGGCACAGCAAGTCACCAGAGGAAGGAGCATCGTCCAGCTAATGCTCATACTCCCTGCTGAGCACAGACAGCCAGACTAGTGGCTGGGTTGGAGAGTAGCTGGCACTAGTCTAGCTTTGGCAACCTTACAATGAGGAAAACAATTTGTCCTTTAAAAGACATTTTGCAGCCACTCTTAAGATATGCTGGGCATCCCAGACCCATTCTATTAAATGGCTCACAAAGTTAACTGGAAGGAGGAAAAGTGCTGAAAAGAGTCTCTGATTTCTGATACTTACAGAAAATTCTTTGCCTCCAAAGACAAACTTTTAAAACAATAAAGGTGCCTCACTGCTCCTGACAACCATGGCATAAGAAAAGTTGCCAAAGAGATCTCCCTACCCTATAGAAATTTTCTATCCCCAGAAAACACCAACAAAACACGAAAATCCTAAGACTTGTCAGTCAACTTATTGTCCAAGTTAGAGGGAGCCAAGATAAAACAGTGGCCTCTTTCCTGCCTTTTATTTTACTGAAAGTTACATGTCACTTGGGGACACATCCCGGCTTGAAATCAATAATTGATAAGCACTAATTCACTAAGAAGGGGGCCAAAGTGAAAGAAAATAAAGAATCACTTAACCTCAGTAATTTAATTATTTCCTGGTTGTCATAAAGGAACACAAGAGATTTTATTAAAAATGGGTAATAATTGATAATTGAATCAATAAAAATTGATTCATATAGGTATTACTTTTATTATTATGATAGAAATGCTGTCACTACATGAGAGGGGAAAACTGCCAGTGGTTCAAAGGGCTAGCCTGCAGAAGAAGGCTTGGTTTAATCTCCCTGCAATGCTACCCATTTTCTGTACTACCTTAGGCAAGCCACCTCATTTCTTTGTGCTCCAGCTTCTCCTCTACACAGTAGAAATCTCTCCCATCTCACTGGCACAATGTGATGATAAATGCATCAAAATGTAAAGTACCCAGATGGTACAGAGAGAAAAGCTACATCTATAGTGCAGATGTTTATTATTATAAATCAAACTTATGTTTATTATATACTGCTTCTAATTGATTTCTTCTGTGTTACATGCACTCTCCTTCCTTCTGCTCTACTGTATTCTGATGCTTTAGGCAAAAATCCCCAAAGCTAAATTTTTCAGCAGGTTTTGCAATGGAATTATGTCACGGTTATGTTTATTTGTTTTGTTCCATTTTTCAAGTTTCTTTCTCTGTTAATCAATCAAAATTAAATTGGCAATATCAAAATTGGCAAACTTAAAGCCAAAAGCCTGCTCCTTTCGACATATGACCATATTCATGGGCATAGCACTAATGACCATATTCAGGTTGTAAAGCACTTACTGTCATCCTCCACCAGGGCAAATTACGTGAGAAGAGCAGAGATTTTCAGAAACATTATTTCAGGTAGCAGATTAACTTTGCATTTCCCAGGGAGGTCACTCTGCGCCGGTGCCAGACAATAATTCCAGAAACTAAGTAATTAGGAAATATGTGGGAGTGGACCTCACGGCACCTGTGCTACAACAGACAGCACCTCAGCAGCCTCTAGACAACTTTTCTATGTCAGAAAACACTGAAGAAAACTGTCAAGTCTTCTAATTTATCCAAAAGATAACAATAGGGATAGAGTACAAGGGACTAAAACCCAAATTAGCAAGCGGCAATTTAGGACAGTACTGGCACTTGAGAACAAGGTGTAAAAAAGCCTGTGGGAATCCCAAGCTGGTACAAAATGAAACACCATTGCAGAAGGTGAGTTTATCATAGGGCATTAACGTTTCTTCTGCTTTTGCTTCTTAAGTTTTATGTAACACACAAGGTTGTACTCTTAAATGAAAATAAACTAAATTAATTTTAAAAACCTATGATTTGATTACATTTCATTTTTTAAAATATATGTATTGATGCAAAGTAATTATTTTAATATTTTACAGTCAACACAAAGATAATCATTTCAAGTGCACTCATTAGATGATGCATCTAAGACATGACACACGTTGAGTACTTGTTCAGTTTTTGATTTTGCAGAACTCAAAATATTCATGTAGATAGGCACTTGAAATATCCAGCTAAATCCTCTGAAATCTGTAAATTATGGGAATGGAAACCTGCTCATACAACTCTGTTGTTGAAGAGTTACAAAAGGAAAAATTGCCATGACCAGATGGCCCAGCCCAAAAATGCCATCCCACCTGGTCTCCTTTGCCACAATGGATAAGAGTTTTCTACTTTGCAGAAAGAATGCAGGATTTACATTCTTTAGCACTTATGGAGTGTTAAATGGTATCCTAAAATGGAGTGCTTTCTTCATGCCTGTCCTTGGTAGGTGCTGTAGATACAGGAAAAAAGGTTCAGCTTATTCAGTTCAGTCCCCAGTGAGATATTAAATTTCTTCCTTCCTGAGTGCTTTTGGTGACCTCACCAGAATCTGGGACTACATGAGTAATTTAAATTACTGTTTCCAAAAATTCTGATATTGTTTCAATTCTCTTTTCTATAGCTTTTTTTTTTAAATTAAAATCCCTAGGTTATGCCAAGCTAGTTTATTAGTGGACTTTTAGTCCCTGCACAACCTAAATTTATGAAAGTTCGAAAAGATTTAAAAAAATATTTACTTTATAATGTTCTATAGTCTCATTAAAGACTTAGACAAAGATTTTCCAAAACACCATGTGATTTGGGGGCTCCAAATAGGAAAGAGTTGATTCATAAAAAAAAAAAACAAACAAACAAAAAAAAAACCACCACAACAACAAAAAAACCCACAAAAACAAAAAACAGTGAATAGTCACAAAAATCAGTAAATTAAAACCCTCTACCTAGTACAAATTCCTTGGTTAAAATATCTTCACCAGTCCCTGAAAGCTAAAATTCTTGTTCTGACAAAACACTCTTTTGCCCTATCACTGCAGAAGCAAGAAACATAACACACAGCCTGGGCACCCCAGCCTTACTCAGAAATGCAAGTGTCTGGTCTAAGCAGTTACCCCAGTGTACAACTACACTAGACAGAAGACAGCCTCTACCAACCACAAACTCTGCCTCAGCAGTTCTAATCTAATACGAATGTACGAAAGTTCAAACACCTCAGGGTTCTCATCACTTTAGGACATGCAAGTTGGATCAGAATCAGCAGATCCCTGTTAGAATATAAAAGTCATTGTTGCATGTGTACAGTCACAGGAAAACTTCTTCTGAGGGCACAATGCATGAGGAAACCTGGTCTTTCTTCCTGATCAAATTTAAGGGCCTAATGCTTTTGCCAAAATCACTGGGAGCTGTGGAATCAGAAGAAACATAGGATTGGACTCCAAACCACTGGGCAGACCCACCACAATTTTAGTACCACTACAAGTAAATCAAAGAAAGAACTAATCCTGGATGCAAGCAGTTGGAAAATTCAACATTCAGGAACTTCTTTAACAACTTACTACAGCTTTTTGGTTTGGGTTTTTTTTTTAAACTTTAGCAATGAAAAGTGCTGGGGCACCTGCTATCTCTCCTTTTACAAATAAATGTAGCATTTTCTCTAGAATGTTTCTTCCTAGGGAAGCATAAGGGGAAGGCAAGGGGAGCCTGGAGAATATGCACCTAATTCCAGGAAGATGATACTTGTCCTCTTTCCTAGACTGGCCTATAGTTGGTTAAAACAAACATGTTTAAATAACTGATACGCTTAAGATAACACTTACTAGCACCTGAGGTCTGGAACATTCAGAAATGTTAATATACACTTTTAACTCTCTCCTGCCTACCTTTAAAGTACATCACGCTACAGGATCAAAAACTGCTTGCAGAAGAGTCTGTAGGATTTAATTGGGGTAAAATTATCTTCGAGAAGAAAACAACTGTTGCTTCCAAAACCAGCCTTTTGGTTTCACACCTTAAAGACTTAATTCAGTAAGCCCGATTCGTCTTGTCCATAAGTACATTTAAAATTGCATGATCATAAATAAAAATTTTAAAAATACCACACAAGATTGGAATAAATGGATATAGTAAAACAGAAAGGCAAAATACAATATAGATGGTGAATCTAATATCGAATTTCATGAATTATCTTTGAATACTACTTCAATCAGTTCCATGACTGACAGAAGTGCGCATTTCTTAAAATACTTTATAACGTTACTCATGCCCAGACAAAGTGTAATTGTATGGAAACTGGCACATTCAAGAAACAAAACGTGTTTTGTAAACCTGTTTGTTTCCAGTTCAATGACAGCGGTTCCTGCGGTCCCCCGGCGGTGGGGAGCTGATCCCACCGCCCGGCAGAGCGCTGGCTCTCAGTGTGACACCGGGCCGAATGGCCCATGACGGACCTTTCACATCGCTTTAAGTCTTTTTTGTTGTTTCCCGCCCCTGGTTTTGCCAAAAGTTCTAGGCAATTGCCTGCTCTGCTTGAATTCGTTTTTCTTTTGACTGGAGGAGCACGGTCCTTCAGGCCATGCAGTCCCCCAGGGACAGGGCACTTGCCGAGTGGGCTGCCGCCTCCCCAGCTATCGCCACCCGGGGGACGGGACCGCTTGCCTTTCTCCCAAAACTTGGGGTTTCAGACCTTCGCGGCGCGCCTGTTGGCGGCGAAGCTTTCACCACCCCTTGAGGCTGCGGGACGAGACCTGCAAGTACTGCGATTAAGAGCGTTTAAAACAGCACCCGACGCTGCCATCGCAGGGCTCTGCAGCGCTCGCCTGCACCCGCAGGTGCGCCGCCTGCCCGGCCGCCCGCACCCCCGACCCCCGCCCGCTCCTGAGTGTCCCCGGCCCGCGCCCCGGTGCAGCCCCCGCCGCAGGGAGGGCGCCCCGGCGGCACGGCACCCCGCGGGGCTCGGCTCGTAGGACCGTCCTCGCCGTGCGCAGCGCGGGGCCGAGCGCTCGAGAAGCCCCTCCGTGCCTCTCCCCGGCGACGGGACGCGGGAAGGGGCCGGCGCTCACCTGTGGCTGCCGGCAGGAAGACTCCACCTCCCTCCGCCGGCGGGGCCCGCGCTGGCGGGCGGCTGCCGTCCACCCCAGAGGGGTTAAGCACTTGGAAAGCCCATCTTGTCGGGAAGGGAGCCCCTGAGGGGCTGATTTGTTCCGCTGCGGGGCACAGCTTGAGGGGGACGGGGCTGGCGGGGAGGGGACGGAGCTGGACAGGGCTCGGCGGCGCCCCGGCCCGCAGCAAGTTCTCGATGAGAAAACTTTTGCCCAGGTTGCCGAAGCCCGGCGTCGCCGGCAGGTTGAGGAGAGCAGAGGAGCCCACCAGGTCCCAGTACAGGGCGCTGGGCAGCATAGCGAGGGTTTCTACCCCTTCTGCCCTGCCCGGCCCGGCCCAGCCCGGCCCGGCCGCCGCGGCCCCTCACTGGGCTGGGACGGGGCGCCGGGCTCCGGGGCCGGGCGGGCTGGCGGGGCGCCTCCCCGAGGGCTGCGGGGAGCGGAGCGGAGAGCTCGGCGGGGCTGTCCGTGGAGACGCGGCGCCTCTCCGCCGGGCTGGAAGGTGTGTCCAAGCGCATTCATTATGTCAGCCGGGGACGAGGAGTGATGGACGCGGCCAACAATGCCGCCTTGCCCAGTAGCCCCCCGGGGAAGGGGGGTAGGGCGGGGAGCCGAGGTGGCTGTCCCGCGATGCCCGCCCCGATATGGCGGCGGGCCGGCGCCTCCCGTCCAGGGGCTGCACCTGTGTGGAGGGGACGGGAGGGCAAAGGAAAGGCCGCTGGCCTTTATCCCGGCGGGGAGGTGGCTCCGGTGCTGGCCGCGGAGAGATCATGTCGACCTAATGATCCCATGAGGTAATGGGAAGATAGTCATTAGCTCACTCCCTCTGGGCATTTTTATCTGGCCTTTTTTTTCTATTTTCCTTTTAGTTACCCACCCCCCCAAATACATGCTGCATTTTCAACATTTGTCATAATAAATCTGATTAAGATCAGCTCGGCACTGTTAATCATGTTTTCCTTGAGATATGGGACAATGCTTTGTGCAGGCATAAACATTCTTTGTCAGGGTGGCTTAATCCATTTCTACTTCCTTGCGTGTATTCTTATTTATTTGCTTACAAACGATGAAATGCGGCAAAGATGTCTCATTTTGCAGTTCAAACACACATGCAGAAAGTTAAAATTGGATGCTGTTCCCAAAGACCTGAAAGCATCTCCCTGTTTTGCAGAGAAATACTTTTACTTCAAAGCAGCTGTTCACCAGTCTAATCTTGGGGATATTCCCTGCAAGATTCTCTGGAGCAAGTGTGTCCCTTAGTTTTGTATAGTAGTAGAGGCATAACCCTTTGGACATCAGGGTAGTTCAAAGCTAAAACTAGCTAGACAAGTGAAATCATCTGTGCCCTCAGACAGGAAATGGGAATGCTGATTTAAATGCTGTGGAACTAAGGAATACCTTGGGAGGTATAAATTAGATGTTTGGATGTCCCATGCTTTCCTTCATATCCTTGAGTGCGTTGGCCCTGGTACAGTTTGGGCACTTACTCTATTGGCACTAAGATATTGTTAGCTGTGGTGAATAGGAACCTAAGAGTTGATGAGTGTTCCATGCCAGGGACCCATGGAGTCTGACTTTCTGTCTTACAGCAGAGGCTTTAAGCATGAAGAAGAATAAGACCAAGATGAGTCTGATATTTTGCCCTGCTACATTTCCATTCTCTATCTGTTCTCAGCTTAACAATTTCCACAGCTTGAGCGCTTGTACTTACAAATCTGAAGGCCTTTATCTCATGATATTAATGCAAATATTTTACCTGTGTGCATTTTAAGACTGGGGTTGCCTCTTGCCACAGAAGATGACAGAATGTAGCCTGTTGTATCCCAGGCTACATCTGAAGGTACTATGCATTGTTGTAATATTAAGATGCAGAAATACATATTTATCATGTTTTTGAGGGAAAGAAACAGGTATCCCCAGGACAGCACATTCTTTTGAGCATTGGAAGTATCTACCTTTCCAATTACCCCTCATACATTTATTCACACTTAAGGATTTATTCTGTGTTTCTTTTCACTGATCAAGTTCGCACAGAGTTCCCAATGGCCTGAGACACTGAAAACCATAATTCAGCAGTTGGGAAAGTGGAGTTTGTCCATCCAGCTGTGCTGCATGAATAAAAGGTATTCAGCAAGAAAAAGATGGTCAAAGACAGTAGTTTTTGAAGACAAAGTTGGGTTTTGGTTTCCTCCAAGGTTATTTCTCATGCCAGAGAGGCCACGAATGTGTTAATCTCAGCTGTGTAGTTCAGTAAAGTATGATTAGCAAGTTGCATATTTCTGTGAAATATTAGCCCAACACACCAAATCACAGAATATTCTGGATTGGAAGGTTCAACACATGTAGCATTGGACAATTTGCTGCCTAAAAGAGAACAGTCGACCACATGATGGGTTAACAATTCATGTCAGGTTTCATCTGTAGTTCCAGGGTTCAACCCATGAATTGCAATGTGTGTTTAAGCAGTCCCTTTTTTCCCTCCCATTTTCATCTGTGAGTGGCCTTTCACCCATCTTCTGGCTCTGCTCTTATTGCTGTACTAAAAAAGCACTGGGAACCAGATCAGTTCTAAATAAGACAGAAAATACTATTTTTCAAGAGATTCCCTGTGCATAGCTAAAACAGGTTGTGTGAGTTTAAGCAAGCATGGTATAGAAGAATAGCTGAATGAACTCACTAAACCAGAGCAGCCTCTGAGCACTTGGTCTCTGGGACACATGTGTAGCCCTGTTGAGCAGTAGCTAGCAAATTCTCTTTATCTTTTGGACATGTGATAAATAAAGTACAGTCAGGCCCAAGAGGTGTTATCTGTCAAAATTTGGTGAGCACAGCACAGGAGAGCACAGCACAGGAAAGCACAGATTCCTTGTTCAGATCTGGAGTATGAAATGATTTGAGAGTAAAACAAGTGGCATCTCAAGCCCAGATCCTTTCTGGTGAATGCAGCCTGAAATTGTGTGACAAACAAATCTTTAGCCATGGACCTGCAAAGCTGTTGCATGTGTATCACCCAGATACATCCAGTAAGTAGAGATGGTATTCACATGGTGATTACCTCTCTTTACGTTTGGTTCTGCAAACTTGGAAGATACTTGCTCTCTATTTGGATTTATTATATCTTAATTTATTTTAAAAGATAAGAAAGTTTTCCTTCACTGAGTATCTTGGCTTGCATCAGGCATTTGGAAAACATGAAGATACATTTCTTGGCTTGCAAAACTTAAAAAATGGGGTGCATGAAACATACATGACATGCTCAGCACTCAGTTACGCCTTCCCCACTTCGAGTTCTGAGTACATTCTTACTGCCAGAGCAGAAAATTTACGTAACATACCAAGCACAGGATCTAAATCAAAGTCTCCCTAACTCCTCTTCTACAGTAGCTCTACCTTTTGTCAGATGACCTTTCCATCCTTGAGCCATGGGATCTCTCCCTTGCAGCTCCTTCCCTGGAACAATTCACATGAAGATGAATCCCACCTGTACTTAAAACTTTTCTTACTAATCTTCCTGTTACTTAATGGGAAGCATACATATTAGCCATTAGGTGTTCCTCTTAATTTTCAGTAGAAGATAATTTCCTCACACGGCTGGTGAGGAAGCTGGGGAAGGTAGGGAAGCTAGCTAGCTTCCTAGACCTGCTCTTTGAGAGCAGAGGAGGACTGTGGCTAATGTGATGTTTAGAGACCATCTCGGGCACAGCAATTATTAAATGATACAGTTTTTTATTCTTGGAAAACTAAGGAGGGGGCTCAGCAGAGCTGCTGCCTTGGACTTCCAGAGGAAAGACTGTCCTGTTTAGGAGCCTGGTTGGCAGAGTCCCTTGGGAGGCAGTCCTGAAGGGGAAAAGATTCCAGGAAAGCTGGACGTTATTCAAGAAGGAACTATTAAAGGCACTGGAGCAGACTGTCCCCATGGGCTGAAAGAGTGGCCCGGCTGAACAGAGAGCTTTGTCTGGAATCAGGAGAGTTTATGACCTTTTGAAGAAGCACTAAAGGAGTACTACAAGGATGTTGTGAGGTTATGCAGGGAGAAAATTAGAAGGGCCAAAGCCCAGCTAGAACTTAATTTGGCTACTGTAAAAGACAGTAAAAACTGTTTCTATAAATACAGTAGTGACAAAATGGGGGCCAAGGAGACTCTCCATCCTTTACTGGATGTGAGGGGAAACACAGTAACAAAGAATGAGGAAAAGTCTGAAGTACTTAATACTGTTTGCCTCAGTCTTTAGTAGTAAGACCAGTTGCTCCCTGAGTACCCAGCCCCCTGAGCTGTCAGACAGGGACAGGAAGCAGAATGAAGCCCCTGTAATCCAAAGGGAAATGGTCAGTAACCTGTAGCACCACTTAGACACACACAAGTCTCTGGGGTCAGATGGGATCCATCCAAGGGTACTGAGCTGCTCATGGCTTGGACAGGTTCACTGTTTGCTGGGTAAAAATCTGGTTGGCTGGCCAGGCCCAGAGAGTGGTGGTGAATGGAATTACAGTTGGTGGGCAGTCACTAGTAGTGTTCTTCAGGGCTTAGTGTTGGGGTCTATCCTGTTTAATATCTTTATCAGTGATATGGATGAGGGGATTGAGTGCACCACAAAAGAGCAATGATAGAAGTAGCACAGGTAATCAGCAAACTAGGAGCAGAGCTCCAGCTCTGCAGGAGGGATTTAAGTTTTGACTGTATGTTTAATTTCTATGTTCTTGTACAATTCCCAAACTATTCTGGCTTACACCTGCTGCCTTGTGTACCATGGAGCTTAGGACACAGTTCAAATGAAAGGCATGGCATCTACATGATGTGAGGCACGAATCTGTTATAAGCTGACTTCTTATGCATAGCTTGCACCAAAAAATTTTGTGGTGACTTGCACTGTGCAGACTCTTGCTGTATGAGTATTACTTGCACCACTTTATCAATGAGTGTCCCACAGGTGGCCTCAGGAAGGCTTTGGTATCTTTTTCCAGGAAAGGGCAGGGTATGGAAGGAGAGGAAAATTAGATTTGTGCACTCTGGCCAGGCTGGGGTCCTGTCACAGGTAACTATTTTCTCCATTTGCCTTGGAAATATTTTCTAGGCATTGGAAGACACGGTGTTCAGAAAACAGAGTAGGAAACTACCCTGCTGTTTCACTCTGTATGCAGTGGCAAGGGGCAGCCTCAAGGAGAGCCTGTGTCGATTTGACTTGGATATTGGCTTCTGCTGTAGCTGCCCACACAATCCACTTGCAAGCCTCCCAAACCCTGCAAGCCACAGCTGCCTTATGAGGGAAGAGCAAAACTGGCATCCGGCCCACAACATTAGAAGATTTGGGGCAGCCTGTTGTTGCCATTTTAATTTCTGAGGAGGCAGTTTGCCTTGATACTTAGTTCTCTTCCTACCTCCTGCTGTTTCTTTTTTTACAGTCCTGACATTCTGAAAGCAGTATAAACTTTGCCAGGTTAGTCAGGCTTTTGCAAAGTCTAGATTTAGCTAAAGCATTTTACAGCACTCCCAGCTGAACTTAACTATTCACCAGGAAACTCTTCCGTGCTTAGGAATCACCATCTCAACAAAGACAGATGGAATTAGGATTCTTTCAATCCAGTTCCATAAAAAGTTTCAAGAGCTCAATTTCAAAGGACTGAAGTAATTTCTGCCAAATCTGGCTTGCCATTCGTTCTCAGCAAGTTGCAAAAAAATACACAGAAGTGAAATGTTGAAGTGTGAAAAGAAACCGATTCCCTGTCAAGTTACATTGCAGATGTGCACAAAATCTTACTGCAGCATGCACTTTGACTTCTGTGCATGGTTTTAACACATGTTGAAAGCTAGATATATTGATCTGACTAAACTTTTAAAATTATGCTTCTCCCTGCAGAAACCACATATGATTTTACTTGGAAATTTTATTTTCATAGTTTGGATTTGTTTTCACCCCTATAACATATCAGGAATAGCATTTAGCATGTGAAAGAACTTACTTAATGAAACTTGTAATTCACATTTAATTAGGCAGTAGCAGGATCTATTGCTCCCACTCTGGTACAAAGGATTCAGAAAGAAGTATATAAAATACACAATGATTTCTCAGAAGATGACTTATGTCCCTAAGAATAAGTCATATTTACAACTCTGCTGATGTGAAATGCTGGACTTACCCAATAGCCTGTCCAGCATTGTCTTCTATAGCTTGGTAAGATTTACAGCAGTGTTGATACTTTAGGCATCTGGTAATATAAAAATCAGAGCAAGGTGTTTTCTGAGTGTCTTGGATAATTCACAAAACTTCTATTGCGTGTCTTTGTCCTCTTGGGACAGTGATGGTGTTAGAGACCTGTGTAATTGTTTTTAGGGAAGTTTTTCAATATTGGATTAACCAGCTGAAATCCATGTAGTAGTTGAAATTATTAGCTACTTCTCTGGTCAGAACACTGTGGTCCTCTCATAGATCGTAGTTCCAAGCTACATTTTTTAGCTAAATACTTAAGTTTTAAATGTTCTTCTAAGAGTTTACAGATTTCAGTATTTGAAAGAAGGTAAGAGAGTCACAGTTTTCTTTATTGTCCCTCCCTTTCCAGGGGACTTCCTCTGTCCATTCTCTCACATAGCCCATCTACCCCATATTTCCTATTTTACAGATGCTGCCACAGTTTCAAAGCTTTAGCATCTTCACATTGAAGAGCACAGGGTCTGTACTGCTCCAGCACAGGTGAGTCTGTCTTAAAATAACTGGGAGAGATGGACAGTCTTTTTCTATTCCCTACGTATGTTTCAATTACTGTACTAGTTTCTTTATTGTACCTAGAAGAGCCCTACAATAACATACACGTGGATAATACTATTGAAAGAGAAATCAGTCACCATCATATTATCAGAGGATGCATACTCTCTTCCTGTTTCCTTTGAAAAGAGCAACTTCTGTTATTTTTTCAAACATTGTTCCTTAAAAATTGGAAATAATTGTTTCCCAAAAAATAGCAGAGTTTCAAGTGCAGTTGTATGTACTAAAAGGAGAATATTTGCCCACTAATTGACATATTTATTTCTTTTAAACTTTGTAACACAATGCAGAGGAGTGTGTGAGATGGGTTACTGCATTCAGAAACATTTTACCAAGGTGAAGGTTCATAATTTGTTTTGGTCTCAAATGGCTGACTTGGATGACTCTGGCACTTCCTAACTGAAGTGTCAGATAGTATAATGAAATTTCAAGGCAAAGAAAAACACAAATAACTTGCGCAGCTGTGAAAGAAGTAAAATCTTGACATCTAGGTCTCAACCCACATTTACAATACGATTATAAGGTCCATTAGTCAAGCGTAAGTCCTGCTCAGGTAACAATGCATGCAACGTACTGGACTGGTTTCCTGTTACAGTTTCTCTTTACTGCGCACCAACATATTATCATGGAGACTGTATTTTTTTCACCAAGAGAAACAAGGCTGTTACTATAATAACAGAAAAGAAATCCAAATTAAGGGCAAAGAAGACAAAGTGGTCTGAGCTCGACATGCTTTGCAAATGATGCACAAGAAACAGGTTTGGTCACATTTTTTTAAGAACAAACAATATAATAAAACAACATTGTTGTTAAGCATAGCCATTCTTTTATCCAGGGACAACAATATCTCTCTCTTTCTGCAGGTGGAATGACTGTAATCTATTTCCAAAGGAAGAATGGTGCAATTGCCAGTTTGATATTAGCAAGTGAGTGCTTTACCTGCACAATTTGGGGACCATCTTTTGTGTAGCCACGGTTTTACTGAAGAAAATAGTATTTCAGTTTGGTATTTTTGAAAGGTTTGAACCTATCTGATCCAGCTAGCTGAAAGGTTACATTCCATGCTGATCATGGTAGCTGAGCATCTCAAGTCAAGATGATCATTCATATTAGTTAGTCTTTTGGAGAACTGAGCCTTATAGTTTCCCAAAGGAAATTTAGCTTTCAGAGTTTTATTATGTTGTGGTGAGTTTTCTGCTCACAAAGGAATCATTCATTATCATGGTAAACAATAACAGATTGAACCAAAACCCACAGATACCTTGCTACTTAGGAAACAAGCATAAGTGCTACACAAACAATTTCAGAGATGGGGGAAGAGACGAAAAGGTCTGCAAAACTACAGTAGGGGTTATGGTGCAGCAGAAGAGTAGGTGGGGAATCTTGCATGGCTGCTGGCTGCCAAACAAAGGTTTTTAGGTTACGAGCAGCATAGGGACTGGACAGCCTTACCAAGTACACTGACCCAATGGAAAGCAGGATTTCTTCAAGCAAAGAGAAATAGAGCTTAAATCTTCCTACCTTCATTTCTCCTAATGCTTTCAGTGGGGCAAACTAACAGATCGAGGTGAGTGTCCTGCTAAATAATCTCCAACATTATATTTTGCATTTCAACAGTAGTTTCTAGGAAACTCCCCTATGTGGTACATGTTTGTTGTTGTGTTTTACTTTGTTTTTCCCAGACGTTACTCTTTGACATGGGTAGGGCATCGTGCCATGTGTATCATATCTTTCCTGAACATGATCTGTAAGTTTGTAAAATTCCCCTGTTTATTGCAGGAAGGGATAGTAATGCAACCATTAACACTTACTAAAATTCCTCTGGACATTTTTCATTCACCAGAGCATAGAAAAAGAATTCTTTTCTGGTTGTTTCTTATATGAATAACCAAAAAGATGTATTTACTTCTGTGCACCAATTTCTTACTAACAGTGCTTTCCCCTGTTGCTTGGAGAGCCCAAGGTACCTGAATGTTTAAGCACTTATCTATATGACTTCAGCCTTGTTTCATGTAAACGTCTGCCAGGAAGGAACTGGGCTGTCAGCTTCATCCCATCAAAAAGCCTCCCTGTGCCATGAGCTGAAGGCAGGTTCCAATTGTTAAGTCATTCTGGCTCGAGCTGAATTTAAAGGCAGGCTCCGGTAGCTAGCGGAAGTTGTTGGAGGCAACTGCTCAGCAAAAGGCGTTAAAATCATATGTTTCATAATTATTCTTTTGACTCAATTACCCATTTACTCTTTATTTTTATATCCAGTGGAACCTGAGGGCAATGAATACTGCATAAGGGGAACGAATCCTGTATAATAGTTCTTGTTTTGGTACATTCACTTAGTGGTGATTTATTAAGGGCTGCTGAATAAGCCTGATTAAAATGCATAAACAGTTCTGAACAGTAAACAAGCATGTCTAAGGATGAAAAAATGGGACCCACATGCTGTGCATGGAAATTGCCCTTAACAACATGGCCTATTGTTGAACAGATAGGAAGCCAAAGGTTGCTTGTAATCAAATTTGAAGTTTCCCATCACTTATAAAAGCAACACTTCCTTGTGTAAACGTTTCAATTTGTTGTTGTTGAAAACTGCTTCCTGACTTAATCTCTGCAGGAACACACAATTTCTTTGATTGTCATGTAGAAAGACAATTTCAGATGAAGTAATTTCTAGATTTAGACAAAGTAAAATAAATACGCTTAGCCCAAGCATTCCTGAAGCAATAAAATCTGCATAGTTTCCTAAGATTAATTACAAGAAAAGGACTCATTGCATCATTTTAATCTCTTCTGAAAATTTCCTCAATTCTTATCATTAGAATAATACAAAATAACAGCTACACAGAACACAACAGTACTAACCTCCTAACTTTTTACAGCTGCTAGAATCTCTGTGCAGATTTTTAAATTTTCCCCTCATTAAGAAGGTCTAATGTACCCTACAAAAATACAGTCTTTCTATTGCTGGGGGCTTTGAGTCAGGCTTGGAGTAAACACGGATACATTTCAAAAAAATAAGAGTTTCTTTTGAGCAAGGAAACCCAAGCCCTAACTGAACTATAAATGCCATTACATTTCCCTCTGGATGCCACAGGAGCGTTGCAGAGGCTTGCAGAGAACCAAGATTTCACTCACTGCATTTGAGGTCTCTGAACAAAATGGCATCTTTCTGATATTGTTAAAACCTTTTTCTTCTGTAACAAGTAGGAGCAAATTGTATTTAACTACGTCCTCATGTTTAAAACATGATTCTCTATTATAGGTTATATCTGAAAGGTCCTAGCGGCTTAGACGTCCCTAACAACTCGAGAAGGGCAAGAAAGCCAAATGTTGCATTCATCCCCTAAAAGGGCAAGCTGGGATACTATAAGAACTAGGGGGACCTTGTCAGATTCATTAAGGGCAAAGGTGAATTTCCGTCCCCAGGAGTGAAGCACCCCTGTGGCCGCCCAGGATGGGGAGCAGCTCTGTGCAAATGGCCCACCCTGGTGGCCCATTAGGCAGCTGTGTGCCCGGGCAGCAAGGACAGCCAAGCTGCCTCAGATGTAAACAGCGACACAGCTTTTGGACTGTAGGTAGGGATTATTCCCCATTTCTCCATACTTGTTAGACTACATCTAGATACTGCATTCAATTTTAAGCACCAGTGCAAGACAGAGATTGTTAAACTGGAATGAGTTCAATATGGGCCCCGAAGCTGGTTGACATCTGAAGCACTTGCCCAGTGAGGAGAATGAAGGAACTGGACTTGTTCAGCTTGGAACAGATAAGTTTCAGGGGACAGTAAACTGCCCCCCAGTACCTCTGGGGAGGTTATCAAGAAAAGAGAGTCAAGCTTTTCACAGGAGAGCATGGAGAGAGAACAAGAGGCAACAGGAGTAAATTGAAATGAGGGATTCAGACTGGACAGAAGGGAAAAAAATTTCCTATGAGGACAGCTGGGCAGTAGAAGAAGCTGCCCAGAGGGGCTGTTCAGCCTCCATCCCTGGAGGTTTTCAAGACCTCACTGGATAAAGAGCTGAGCAAGCTGGTCTGAGCTCAGAAGTTACCCTACTGTGAGCTGGAGATTGGACTAGTGATGTCCTGATTGCAGCATAAATTATCCTATGAGTTGATTCCAGTATTCAGGAACAAAGTTCCTGACGATAAGTCTGTGTAAACTATGCTGCAACATCAAACCAATTTTTAATCACATTGTAATTGTGAATATTTTATATAATAGGATTGACAATATATATTGAATGCTGAGAGAGAGCTTCCTGAGCTGAGAGAAGGTGGTGAAGAAACCGTATCTCCAGATCTTTCTGTACAAGCTCTAAAACCCTTATTTATGGGTCCTTATTCTAGGATAACACTAGGATCCACAAAACCTCAAGCCCTTCTGTATTTAAATATCTTCTGGGTAAATATTATTAACTCCTATTTTTGCAGATAACCCTTTTTAGACCAAAATACTGAGTTTTTTTATTTCCTATATCCTAGGCCATGGCACCTAAGCTGAGCACAGTGAGGACTAGGAGGTCTGTGGGGCAGGAAAGAAGGCATTAAGAAAAACCCCACTCTGTGACCTGGGGATGACTACTCATATTCTGCTGTGGAAATACATCTAGGCTTAGCATCAGCTGGTCTGAGCCTGACTAGCTGTACACCTGGCTAAAGCATAAAAACTAGGTATTGTCTTGTAAATTGAATGTCTTTTGGCTAAAAGAGGCCCTACCTACTCTATTTAATCTTATGGTCCTCCATCCCTTATACATACCAAGATTCTGGGTATGCAAAATGGGCCCTTACAGAGATTTTGATGAAATAAAACCTATATGTGGGCGCCAGTGAAGGCTTGGGCATGTGAGGGACACTGGGGTGCTGACCTCTGCCTCGAGGTGACACACTCCCATGGGCTGTGGGAGAACTCAGAGGCAGTGAAGTGGTTAACTCTTGAAAATGCAGGTTCCATTGTCCAGAGGCTGGTTAGAAACCTGTTTGTGCCAAAGGTGTAGACACAGGGGCTTGTAGTCATCCTTCAAAGGTTATGTCTGGTAAGGATTTGGTTGAAACTGTCTACTTAAAATTTCCAAGGGTTTCTGTTAGAGCTAATCATAGTGAGAATGAGTATAGTCAGTAGGAGGGTACTTCTACCTTTGGAAATTAACTGTTTTATAAGCACTATGAATCAGCATTACTATTTTTTGTCCTAACTATAGAATTCCTGAAGTTTTAGAAAGACAAATATAAAAATGAAAGTTCTATCTAACTCCTTTGTGGATCTTGCCCGATTTGGGTATTTGACTTCAAAAATTCATAAGTCAAAATTAATGAAAATATCATTATCTAATTTAGGAATACTTTTCAAAAAAGAATAGTGTGCATTGTCTTAACACACTGATGTCTTTTTCTTGACATGGAACATTATTTCAAGCATGTGTTAATACAGCTAAGCTTTCACTTAAGATGAAGACTATGCCTTAAATATTTGGAGAGTAATGAGATTCAGAGTGTCATGGGGTACAAGGCTATATGCATAAACTATAATATCGTGAAAATACAGGATTGCATATAAGAAATCCTCTTTTTCTTCTTTCTATACGTTACAGGCTGGCATGGAAAGAATTAGTTTTTCCTGTAGATTAGAAGCTTCTCATATGTGAGATACACTCTGTTACTACCTACATTCTGTGTCTTTTGCATTCTTCACTTGTCTGCTTTTGATGTGAGGCCAAATTAACGTACCAAACTGTAGACATTTATTTACATTTTGTTCCCTAAGAAAACAAATAGCAAAGAAGTGATTTCTTTTCCTAAATTTTTACTGGTATCAAGTGCTGTATTTGAATTTCTGTTATTACTCTAAAACCCTTTTTTCTAATTGTTTTCACAGAAACACAAGAATACATTTTGACACTAAACATGTTTTGAGTACTTTAAAGTATCTATATTTAAGGCATTACTTTCTTTCTTTTCACTAAAATTTAAGCTTACAATTTTTTTTGTGCACATCTGTTATGGAGTGTTTATACATTACTGGAAGAAATTCTAAACCTAATTACAATTTTTATGACACCCCTAAATTTATATCCATTTAATGCAGTTCTCTTATTTCATGTAAGGAACGATTTTTCCCCAGTGTAAAATGCCATCTTCAATACTATATTTAATGATGTTACATATCAATCTTTTATCTGATGCTAAATCAAAAATCCTCTCTATAGTCAACTTAGGATGTCTCCTACTTCACACCTGTCATTTTGCATTGTCTTTCCCATGAAGAAGTTAATCATGTTAGTTAAACACAATTTTCCCTTTATATATCCATGCTGACTCCTATGTTTGCCAGTTATCTTTCCAAATAATTAGGGAAATTTTTGTGTTTTGTTGTTTGGTGTTTTTTTTTTAATATAACACAACATACCTAGGTAGCATGTATTACAGAGATCAATTGACTGAAACAGTGGGCTGAAAGGAAGAAAATATTTAGGAGATATTCTTCTATTACAAAGAGATGTAATTGCCAAGGAATGGCACTCTGACATGTTTACCATGTGTTATTTAACCTATCACTGGTTTTCAGTCTATCTGTCCTATTTACATAAACTTTGACTCTGTGTTAGCTGTCTGTAAGCACATTAATGCACCCAGTAACCCCTATTTAACCCCTCTTCTCAACTCACTGAAATAGAAGTTAAAAGCATGTTATCAATTACTCAATTAAGGTAGATTGTAATCTAGCCAGGTATTTGCATAGCACCTACTCCCCTGTATACAATTACTTCTTCTCTTCTTTCTTCCCCACATACTCATGTAATTTAAATGTCTTATTTTTTTACTCTGCAGAAGAAAATAACGTCTCAGTGGTACCACATAAGAGTTGTTGCAGCTAGTCAAACACTGACAAAATGGTTTTGGTTGGAAAACACTCACTTGAAAACACCACAATCATTTTTGCCTAGAAGTTCTTTAACAAAACTGAAAACTTGTATTTTGTTACTATCAGCACTTTGTTATGATGCTAAAATACCAAGTAATCACTAATCAACATGAAACATCTACATGTTTCAGGAGTAACACTTAGCCGAAATTTCCCTTTGTAGGAAATAATAATGTCTCAAATTATTATTCCAGTTGGGAATGCAATTTCCAAAGATCAGAAGTTATCATGAAACAGATTACATTCAGTGTTTATGACTACATGGTTTTCTGACTGTCCTTATTCCTGCCAGTCTTAATGTGAGGACCATTTTTATTCTCAAGCTACTTGAAATATATTATTGCCAGCCAATGCTAGAGGATATAGTTCTTTGGCACTTAAAAGTAATACCTTTTCAACTGCTGACAGTGTGGGGTTTTCCTTATTATTGTGTCTGACTAAATAATTGTTACTCTGTTTTGATTTGAAGTCCAGTTACCTCTCTGATTTTTTTCCCAAGATATCAAACCCATATACTTTAGTATAATTTCATAACTCCTGTTGAAGATGCATTTGTAATATCTTAGCATGGTCTGCGCTTGTTAGATCCCTGCCCAACCTTTGGACCTCATACATTATTCTCTTCAGATGTCATGCAATCACACTTTTCTCTATTCTTATTTAAACCCATCTTTATGATTTTTTTGCTATTTGATACCACATTAGATCTACTACTCTTTTATAATTGTATGGGATCATACCATTGTATGACATTCTGTTGAATTTTGTATTTTTTATATAGATAACATTGGAAACCGTCAATTTATTTTACATCTGTTCTAGTGTCCTATTAGTTATCCTAAGTATTGTTGTTATATTAGCCTTGCTATAGTGTATTACTTTTACGTTGGTAGTGTTAATATAACTGGAAAGTCTAGAGATCAGCTATTCATGGTCAATTGTACAAAGAGCTGTAAGTACACATATAAAAATTGGAATGAGTTTTATTTCCCCATCATCATGGCTGGGCTTCACGAACAAAGATTTAAGAAGGGCTCTACCCACGCTTGCTGCAAGCGCGCTGATGGCTAAAATGACCAGTGCGAGATAGACAAGTCCGGTTGCAGAAGGCACACTGGAAAGACTCTCCAGGTTATATTGACAAGACGCTACTCTTTCTGCGTTATCTTTTCTCCTCAAGAGTGATCCTGTGAGCATTCTCAAAAGCAGCAGCAGCGTTATAGATGGTGTGTCTCCAGGCCTCCCGATTGGAGGCCAGGATAGACCAACGGTGGTGATCAATATGGCCAAGGCTGAGGGATTGTTTCAGGCAGTCCTTGTATCTCCTCTTCAGGGCCCCTCTCTTGCAGCAACCAGTATTTAGCGATAGGTACATCTTGACTATTCACTGATAGCACTTAAAAATCATCATCATGGCTAGGCTTCGCGAATGAAGGTTTGAGAGGGGCTCTACCCACGCTTGCTACAAGCGCGCTGATGGCTAAAAAGGCCAATGCAAGATAGACAAGTCCGGTTGCAGAAGGTACAACAGAAAGACTCCCCAGGTGATATCGACAAGACGAGACTTAAAAATCTCAGTTTCATAGAATCACAGAATGGCCAGGTTGGAAAGGACCACACTGGACCATCTGGTCCAACCTCCCTGCTCAAGGAGGGTCATCCTAGAGCACATGGCTGGATGCACAAGATTGCATCCAGATGATTCTTGAATATCTCCAGCAAGGGAGATTCCACAACCTCTCTGGGCAATCACTTCCAGTACCCAGTCACCTGGACAGTAAAGAAATTCTTCCTCCTGTTTCCTCTTTTCCTATTACTTGGCACCATCAAGGAGAACCTGGCTCAATCCTTTTGACACCTTCCCTTCAGATACTTATGAACATTCATGAGGTCCCCTCTCAGTCGTGTCTTCTTGAAACCGAACAGGCCCAGGTCCCTCAGTTTGTACTCATAAGAGAGATGCTCCAGTCCCTTAATCATCTTTGTTGCTCTCTGCTGAACCCACTCCAGGAGGTCCATGTCTCAGTCCACCTCGCTGTCCACTCATCCAGCTTGCACTTCCTGACTTTACCTGGGGGGATATTATGAGAGACAGTGTCAAAAGCCTTACTGAAGTCAAGATAAACAAAACTCACTGCTCTCCCCCATCCATCCAGGTGGTTGTTTCATTGTAGAAGGCAATCAGGTTGGTCAAGTGTGATTTACCTGTAGTGAATCTATGCTGACTGTTCCTGATCGCCTTCCTGTCATCCACAGGGATAGAGATGGTCTCCAGAATGAGTCATTCCATCACCTTTCCAGGGACTGAGGTAAGACTGACTGGCTGGTAGTTCCCTGGGTCCTCCCTCTTTCCCTTTTTGAAGACCAGGGAGACATTTGCTTTCTTGCAGTCCTCAGGCACCTCTCCTGATCACCATGACCTTTCAAAGATGCTATGGTGTCCAACAGCTCTCTCAGTACTTGTGGGTGCATCCCATCAGGGCTCATGTACTCCTGGCTGTCAAGCTCGCCTAGGTGCTCTCTAACCCAATCCTCCTCGACCAAAGGAAAGTCTTCCTTCCAATATTGCTCTACCTTGGTGTCCCAGGTCAGAAATTCCTGAGGGCTGGTCTTGTCAGTGAAAACTGATGCAAAGAAGGCATTCAGTAACTCTGACTTCTCTGCATCCTCTTTTACCAGGGGTCCTCCTCCACTTAGTAACAGTCCCATATTATCCTTTGTTTTCCTTTTGCTGTTGATAAATTTGAAGAAGCCCTACTTGTTGTCCTTGACATGTTTTGCCAGATTTAATTCCAGGTGGGCCTTGGCTGTCACTGTCTTATTTCTACTTACTTTCAAGTAAGTCTGAAGAAAACTTTGAAGCTGAGCAATACTTTCAGATAGAGGGTTTTTTTAGCTTCTCCCACCTCACCAAGGACTTGGCCCCAGGCACCTGGGAGTGAAATTCTGGTGAACACAACAGAAGCTGGAGTAAAGGTGCCACTTATTTTGACAAATGTTTTCATCTAATTTACAAATATTATCCTGAGAAATATTGAAAGATAATGTTACACACAGCCTCTGCCTGTTTAAGAATGCAAACAGATCCATACAGGAAACATTAAAATTGTCAATGACCTATTGATGATTTTTATGCTAGACTTTATCTAACAAGCCTTCAAACCATATAATATTAAAGAGCAATGACTTTTACTGGACTCAGTTCAGTTAACTGCTGACTTAACTTTTCCTCTGCATTGTAATTAAGAACAACAGCAGCTAGAAGAATGGCTTCTACATTTGTTTATTTGCTTTGCTTCTGGGAGAACAAAGTAAAAATCCCAAATTATTGATGTGATAGCTTCAGGACCCTTCCTGTCTACAGTCTCTTGACCATGTCTCAGATTAAATAAATATGGAGGTGAGGCCAAAGGCCAAAATCCTAGATGACAATCAGATATTCACTGCAGAAATCACAGTGCTTATTTAAATGCCACTACCCTCTCAAGCACCCTATCTCTACATCCCCAAAGCAGAGATGCCAAAATAGATCGTGTAACTGGCTCTGCAGCTTCCTGATTCCAAATATCAGCCACATCAGATAAATTTAATTGTCTGTGAAAAGCCATTAGGATAAACTCAGGGATTTTGCAATGAAGACAGTATGAGTCCTCATATGAGCTGTTTTGGACATGCTGCTGTTTGAGGCTGAGTTGAAATTGCTATTAATCGGGTTCACGTATTGTCCTTTGCCCCTCCTACTTGTCAAAAGTATTGTGAAGGTGTAGGTGCTGCTATCTTCAAAAAATCACCATTCATACTGCATGTGACCAGTGATTCTTTCTGTTTTCTACCTCACCTAATTTCATCTTTCTCAACATCTCTGTTCACTCTTTTGATTGCCTTTGAAGGAGGTGTAGTGTTTTCTATTGGCCTCTTTTTCTTCTCCTTTAATCCCTTTCAAAATTATTTTCCTATTTTAGTTAAAGGTAAACTGAGATGAAGAAGTTGGGGGCTGGAGCTAAGGAAATCCAGGAGTTGCAAACTTATGAATCAAGACAATCATACAGAGATGGCTCAGTAACTAAAAAGTAAGCGAACTGTGGCTGTGAAGATCCCAGGAGTTAGCTTTGTAATGGCTCTCAAACTAGCCAGACACAGACTGTTCTATATTAGGCAGTGGTTGTGAATAAATCACACCTAATTTTCCAGGCAGGGCTCACTGACCAAGAATTAACTATGAACTTATTTTGCAGCAAATGTTATGACATCCCTGAACTATAACAGTGACCCAAATCCATTCTGGTGAATCTGAAAGTATATGACATTTCCTTAGCACACTGTTTTGTTTGTATTTATTTCATGTTATATCCACTGACAGCACAAAACTGACTTACATGGTAGCTCTTTTTAAAGTAGAAAAGTTCCACATGGACTAACAAAACCAGTTTTGCTCATGGTGAAGATAGAAAGGTGACATGTGATGCTATTTTTGTGTAGCTGTTGCATCAAAACAAAATAAAATATTATTGCCATGTGTTTCTCCACTGGTTTTGTAGTGCAGCGTGTATCAACGCAGGGGAATAAGAGGAAAATCCACCTAGATGCCATTTGTATGCATACAACATTTTCTGTTCTTCAGTTCTCACACATGGCGAGACTCAAAGCTGAGCTATTTTAATGTCAGTTATCCTTTCTTAGAACAAAACTACATATAGTGAGTGTGAGAAGTGGCCAGGACTCTAAATAGGTTGCCCCAATGGAAAGATACCTTATTATAAAATATTAAAAGCAATCTGCCAGACAAAATTATCTGCACAATTTTCCTGTTTCCCTTGAAAATAAAATGCCTGTATTGGTATAAAGTGCATCTCTTTGGTCTGCAAATCTGTTGTTACTGTCTTTACAGAAAGTATGGAAATTCTGAAAATTATACCAAAGTTGCCACCCAGAGGGCTGTCTGCTACTGCCCATGGCAATAAGCATCAACTTTCAAAAAAGCAAAATTATTTAAAAATCAGTACTTTGGGTTTTCATGTCAGAGTCTTAAATACAACACACATACACACAGAGTTTAAAATATGGTTCAGACCACACCTACATCATTGTGCTCAGAGACTGAATACTGCAAAAGCCTTAATGGTCCAGTGATGATACAGGGAGATGTTTTATACTGAACCAAAGCCATAGTGAACTGTGCTATAGTCCACTAACAGCACACAGGATATTCAACAAAGATGCTGACACTGCATAGAGACAGGTAGACAGATGGACAACAGCCCAAGAAGAGCAAACTTGTTTTGTTAATGGCAGAAGAGAGAGCAGTTCTTTGTTCTTATCTTGGTTAGGGTCAGATTTTGACAACCTTCTGCAGCTTTTATAGTGCCTTACTCCTTCAGTAACTCAACTGCAATCCAGGAAAAAAGCAGTATTATTTAAGGCAGGTAAACAGTGCAAAACCTTGCCCTCTGTCTGTAAATGCTTTGCAGAAAGGTCTTTTAAAAACAGATTATGAATGACTGTTTGTTTGCGGTGAGGCAGCAAACAAAGACAACCTCCAAATCCCACTGTAGCAGTTGGCAAATGTAATCCCAGCCAGCATACTTCAGTTCATTTCAAATACACTGTTCTAAGTGAAATAGGAATTTCAAGGAAGCAAAGTTAAAAGATGGTGGCAAATGAATCTTTCCTACAAAGGCTGAAATGAGGGATTACAAATGAGTGATCCCTTTAGTTAGCCTGCTAAATTGGTGTGCAGGCCTGGAAAAAGAGAACAATGAACACCTCCTGACACCAGGCTGTTTGTCTGGTGAGTATCCCTCAGTGCAAATGTTGGTACTGTGTGAGTACTTTTTGTGTTTCTATAAAGTCCTAATGAGCTCCTTGGGTGAGAGTGAAACCCTTTGCTTTTTCACACTGTGCTCAAGACCCTTAAACTTCATGGGGTCAGGCCTAAAGAAAGGGTAATGGACCATGAGGTCCAGCTTAATAGACCCGATATTAACACAGCAGCAAGAATGTCATCAAATGCAAAGTTTAGGGCAGGCAATGAATGAGGTATTTGTTACACTTAAATAATATACAAAGATTATAACAGAGTAGTAGCACTATATCAATGTCATCACACAGGACTTTGAAAATCCCCTATATATGAAATGACTTTGCAATGCATCTTTGTATTATGAAAACTACAATTTACCAATGTGTCCTAAAAGATTAATTGCATTAATGTGTGCTAAATGTCATATCTAGGCAATAATATTTATCAAAACTTCTCATTATTTGACCTTAAAAAACCTGCATGTAAGAAAGCCTCTTTAATCTATCAGATCACAGTAAGAGAATATTTGCATATGAGAAGCGAAAAGTTTATTCGCTCAGTGGAGGAGATTCAAGTGTTGACAGATCAACAATTAACAATTTTATTGGAAAGTGAATGAGATTTTTCACTTTTAGTTTAGCCCTGAAATGCTTATTTGTGCAAATAATGTTTCATCTGACTAATGAAGTTAATTCATAGCTCGTGCTAAGTTATGAACCAATATGGGGTCTGCACCTTTGTGGCTGTAACATTCATTTCAATATGAAACAATAAGGTAGCATGTGCTAATGAAAGCCCTGATTAAAGCAAATGAACACAATTATTTAGGAAAACCAGGTATCAGCAACTCAATAGCTTATTTAATAATTATTTAACTTCTTTTCATAGGCTTACATTTATAAAAACACTATATTTGAAATAGCTCTATATTAAAATTTATTTGTAGATAAGGAGCTTTTGTTATTGTCTCCACTTTGTATTGTTAGAAGTGAAATATAGATTACAAATAATGATTTGGTGAACTTTCTGATAGTGAAAAAAAAACACATTTCTACAAAAAATATCCCATTTTTTTCATTAGACAGAGTTTACTTCTCTTTTAATGACTAAGCAGAATGCTTTCCAATAACATACTTCAAAGACAAGCTGTCCTATGCGAAGTGTGTATTGTCCTTTTGAAATAGAGCCTCACGCAGATGCTTGAACTAGGAAACAGAAAAATTAGGCAAAACAGATACTGATAAAGTTAGTAAACTGTATTTAATTTTACACAAAATAAGTCTTTTGACTTTGAAAAAAATGAAAATTTCCCATATGTGATGTCTGACATCATTCAGACCTGGCATTCACCAGTATGTGATTGCAGGTGATGGGGACAAAGAATGGCCCCGACCAGCCTGGGGCCTCCAGAGGGACAGAAGGGCTGGTCTCATGAATGCAATGAAAGCAATATAGCAGCATTGCCTGCTTTTCTACCATAGGACAGTTGCAAACAAGTTACCTAAAATGGGAGGGGGCCTGTCTTCCTTCTGAGGTTAATTAAAGGCTGATATGTTGAAGGAGAACAGGTCCTCTTCCCAGGGTGCCTGTTTCTTCCAACAGAGACTTTGTGTAGAAACTCATATGATGCTGAGTCTTCCCTGAGATGGCCAAGGAGATGGCAGGAGATGCTGAACTGGTCTGGCTTAACCCAGCATCCAGAGTTGGCAGCAAAACTGTGGTTGTGCCACTGGGGGACTCAGGTGGACACCTCCCTGTCCAGCATGAAAACACTTGTGTTTCTAAAGCCAGCTGTTGAGCTTGTCCACATTTCCAGGCCACTCAGGCCTGGGTGACAAGCCAGGCTGTACAATGAAGGAGGCAGCCGTGAGAGACAGAAACAAATTGCTTCACTAACATCTCTGTTGTGACTGCTAGAGAAAGATGGGGAACAAAGGCAATTGCTAAGGTTATTACTGATTGCAATTACTGATTTCACTGCTTGCTGCCTCTCATAGAAGTATTAAGTACTCTTCCATTTTTGAAAGTTAGTATTACAATGTTTCATTCAATCATTAAAAGATCATAAAACATAATAATCCTTTGAATTTTAATCATTATTCAAAAATTATTTTGGGGGAAAAATTATTCTCTGTGTTTTAAAACTTTCAACTCAATGTTCATGAGTAGGGAAAGAAAGAACATTGAACTCCACATGTAGTCTAATATAATTTCCCAGACTTTTGTATAGCTCAAAGCTTTACACAGAGGAGCTGTACGCCAGCATTAGCAAGTTACCTCAAGACCAAGTACACAAAAAAATATAGTCAAGAATGCTTGATAGCAGTGCAGCTCCAGTGCAGGAGTTTGCATGTCTGCATTAATTATGAGCTTAAATTTTATCAATATTTAGTGAAATTAAAGTAACATCTTCCCTAACACGGGGCTTTGTTCCATTTTAAATTTGACTTTGGCACTTAAAAAAACAGCTTCCTCCACCTGTCAGTGAGGACACTCAAATACCCAAGAGTGTCGGTGCCTTTTTCACCACTGCAATGTGAGCAAAGTGACCAGGAATTATAAGGTCAGAAGGAGAACAAAGCAACTTCCAAGTTTATCAGCTGAAGTTATTTCATACCATCCATGGTTGGTGAACATATGCTTCAGCCTGCAAAGAAAACAGCTACTCTGCAGGATTTTAAGCTTTTTATTGAAAAATTATGAAGCTGGCAATTCAAAGTTAATTAAAATCTGAACCTAACCATTCTAACTTTAGGAAAACTAACTACAATGAAACAATACAGTTGTTATTCAAACTTAATGAGAATCAAAATAATTCTTGTATAAATAGTTATGAAGCCACAAATTATTTTGAGCAGTGGGTGAAATCATCAAGGAAACATTGTATGCTTTAAATCATTAATTTATGTAACACAGACTCAGAGAACTTGAAATCTGCTCTCAGTTCTTGAATGAGTGGTATGTGAAACATTGAAATATGAGTATATATGAATATATGAAATATGTCTCAGCTAAAGAGAAAAGTAGGGGGGTTAGGCTTTTCTGTTTTATATTTTCCACTGGTTACTCTTAGACAGCTTCCTGATCATCATTTAAGTCTTCTAGATTCCATTTCAGATGTGATTTCAGTTAGGGTTTGAGATGTGATGGTTTAATGGGGGCCCACGATCTTATTTCTGATGATGTGGCTCACATCACA
Source organism: Empidonax traillii (assembly GCF_003031625.1). Classification (NCBI taxonomy): domain Eukaryota; kingdom Metazoa; phylum Chordata; class Aves; order Passeriformes; family Tyrannidae; genus Empidonax; species Empidonax traillii. Next base: position 828,129 of record NW_020955567.1, on the reverse strand, counting down.
TGTCTTATGAAGTCTGCTGTAAATGTTTCAGTAGTTAAGGAAAAAAAATAACATCTTCATATGGCATGGTCTTTGGAGCATGAGGGTTAGAGATGTAGTCAGCCAATTTCATTCCTCTTTGATAATTCATACCATGCAGTTTACGTTAATCACAAGGCTCCTCAGGATCGCATGGTATGTGACTTCTTGCTGTTCTCATTTGGCCTGAAGACATTGCTGTTTTCCAGAGAAAACCGTGTGTGCCAGGTTTCCTACATCAGTAGGAAAATACAGTCCATAATCAGTGGCACATACTCAACTGGACATCAGTTTAGCATGTAGCAGACTGTAGCATGTACTGCAGCATGTAGCACTCAAAATATAAAAATCCACTCCAGAAGAAGTGACTGCAGATATTGTTTTGTCTGTCTCCCAGCTTCTCTGTGAGTAATGGAAATCTCTCCTAAGGAATAAGAGTAGTCTTCACATGTATATGTGTGTGTGTGTGTGTGTGTGTGTGTATAAAACATGCAACATATTGTATATACAACATATTTAGAAAAAAAATAAACCTTACAAAATACAGGACTTGTAAGTTTATACTTGTTAATTTTATTCCAGTCTATATCTCTTCACCCAGACATGAGGGCTTGACCTATGTGTCTGTGCAAGTTTTGAAAAGGAGGTAGTTATTTTGAAAATCTGCTATATGTTATGTAGAACTCTGAAGAGTTTCTTATAGAAGGAAGCAGGACATCGCATTTATAAGCAAGGACTGTGTTACTCCTGAATTATAGTCTATTATTTATATTACTACTGTTATTAATAAAGTAGTCACTTAACCAGCTGCTGCTCTATCCTGTAAATAAATAAAAAAAAAAAACCCAATCTATTGTTTTCCTAGATTTACACTGTTACAAATAAATAAGAGAGAGAAAAAAAACTCTGCACAACTCTCCAGATTATGCATTGCTGGACCTTGAAGTCTATTTAACTTACATTTTAAGTATTAATTCCAATAATGTATTCAGATTTTAGCTGAAGTATTTCTTACTGTTAGCAGTCAAAGCACAATAACCACTCACAGAGCCAAAAATAGATCTTATCAGGGGTGATGTATTTCACTTCTGGTGATGGAGAGAACAGAAACAGTATGCAAAAGCCAAAAGCACACAACATTCTAGCACTGTAGGAAGCTTTCTTTGGAATGGTGTAGTGTCTGATACATGTTCTTATATTAATATATTTAGATTAGTAACATATGTCAGTTTTTAATAGTCAGACAGCAAACAGAGTACAGTCTTTCCTGACAAAGATGACAAAAGGAAAATATAGCACTAACCTGTTACCCTCTTGCATTCCTTTGCCACGATGGAGCTTGGTAAATGCATTTCCAGGACCAGCTTTCATTCAAGGCTTCCCACTGACACGAACAGAAAAGTTGCTGGCAAACAACTATTCAGGGTTGTGGCCAGGTTTCTCACACAACTGCCACCAAAATCCTGGACTGAAGCTTCCAAGTGGAGAAGAATGGATATAGTAAGGCTAACTCAACTTGCTTCGAACTTAGCTCATAATAGTTAAGACTACAGCTAGGTGTGACGCCAAATCAAAAGGCTTGCATCTGTTGAAAGTCATAATGTAAAAACTGAAATCAGCAATACCATTCCTTTCCTGGAAATCTATAGTCTGTTTTTTCATCATGAAAAAAATTCTCACCGTTTCTCAGTATACCAATGGTAGCAAGAGCTCTGCCCACAAAATGTTTCCAAGAGTATCAATAACATGTAAAGAAAGCCTACCTGTTCAATAGTGGTGTCCTGGGCTTAGATTGTCTCTCCAATGTTTTTAAACTAATTGTTTTTCACTTAGATAGAATAAAAAGCAATGACAAAGTGATGAATAAATACTCCAGTTTCAAACTTTGGCAGATCCTCAAAACTTTACATTGAAATGGTTAAACTAATGGATCTTCTCTTCCTAGCATCAAGGTGAAAAATGTGTAACAACAAATATTTTCCCATCCAGTGAAGTACAAAAAGGTCTCTTACCTCGACACGTGAAGCAGAATCACATCAATATCATCTCTGGTATGTGTTGTGTTAGAAGGAAGTCTTGCCAGGACTCTGAGAGACAGCATAGGACACGTGTGAGCACCACTAATTTTCCTCCTTTTTTTTTTCATAGTCCATGAGACATCATTTCTCTTATAGGCAAAATCAAATATCTGAATCACTCCTGCATAATGGTTGTACCCAGTCTGAATTCCTTTTATTTACAAATGGCTTTGCAGTCTAGTGAGGCAGATAAGGTACCAGTCTGTCACAGTGAAAACAGAGATAATACACTTCAAATGCCTGAGAGTAGAGAAAAAAAAAAGCTGTAAAATACAAACACTTCAAATACAGTTCCTTTACCTCAGCATTGCAGAGCATGAGAAGATTACTTCCACTGGAAGGTCCCTATAGGGCCCCATTTCTTATGTTAATTAAAGTATCTGCTTCTACTTAAGTATTTGGCAAAGATAACCCCCATTTGGATTATTATTTTCTGAGGAAAAAAATAGTGCCCCTTGCAGACAGAGACAGAGGAAGATATGTTAAATTGACAATGTAACGAACACACAACCTCTATGTGCCACTCTCAAAACAAAAGCATGTTAGCATGGTCATAACTCAGCTTTTGCATTTGAAAGGAAAAGAGTGAGCAAAACTCCTAAATGTTATTGCATAGTCTTGCTTCCTTCCTTATCTGCTGCTAAAGGAAAGCTCCTGTAGGAGTTCATCTGCCATTATTTTAACTTGTTGGCTGGAAGTCCTTCCCTCTCTGTAAAAATCAACCTGTGTTGAGATTCAGCTGGTGAAAGCTGCTGCTTGTTTGTTTTGGAGTTTCATTCTGGGAGAAGGGGAGATGGGGTCAATGAAAAAACTTTCCAGGCACAGAGAGCAGCTGGACCTGGCCAAATGGGACTTCACAACTTTGGTTTTCCACCTAAAAGAGGTCCAGACAGACCTCACCTTAACAGGACAAGATGGGACCTTTTTCTTTGTTGGGGTGCATTCAGAGGGTAAGGTTTGGCAAGGAAAAAAGGTAAATCTAAAGGAAAAGTTTAAAGTTGACTGAAATGTTCAGGATTTCACTCTTTATTTTCTCTCTGTTAAATTCAGCCTATTTTTAAATTCTTGTTGTAAGGATCTGCAAGACAAATGTATGGAAGCTCCATGACTACACTGCACCAGGGAAGGTTCTCCTTGTTGCAATTTTTCTACTAGTACAGAGTTGTCAAGAAAGGACCAACACCACCTATTTTGGGGATTAGTTTTCCAGAAGTTTGTTTCTCAAATTCATGTGCAGTGCACAGGACTGCTGTTCCATGTTCCCCCCACCCCTGGCTGGGGCAAGCCTAGATTTTCAGTGCTACAAGATCATTTCTGCAAATGAAGGCTTTTCTTTCCTTTGAAAAATCATCTATTAGGCACTGAAATAAGTAACTGGGAGGCAAAATCTGACCAGAACTTGTGTATTTTCTTGTGTATTCATCCTTTGCATTTTTAAAAATACCAAAACATTCTTATTTAGCATAAATTATGAGTTAAATCCTGTTTACTAAAGGAATTTACATACAGGGAAAATAAATTAGTATATTCAAATACAAAGTACATAAACCATACAAAATAGTTTCCTCTTTACATGGTGTGGTCAAATTTACATCAAAATGCCAAGAAATTTCTAATATTTTTATTTGTTTAAAGGCCTCCAGAGGTTTAAAGCAATAATTAAATGCATTTTTATTTTCCCAGAGACGTCACCTAATCTGCGCTGATTAACAATCCTATTTTTTATCTTTTTCTCTTCTCTTTTTTCCTTTTCTTTTCCCTCTTTTCTTTTTTCCTTTTCTTTTCCCTCTTTTCTTTTTTCCTTTTCTTTTCCCTCTTTTCTTTTTTCCTTTTCTATTTTTTCTTTTTTCTTTATTTCTCATTTCTATTTTCCCTTCCCTTCTATTTTCTCTTCCCTGTTCTCTCTCTTCTCTCCTTTCTTTTTTTTCTTTTTTTTTCTTCTTTTTTCTTTTTCCTTTTCCTGTTATTTTTCCCACCCTCGATAACTGCTGGCGCTTCTTTGCGGGTTGCAGTAAGGACGGGCGGACTCGGGGGGCCGTGGACGGGCGGTCCGTGGGATCATGCTGCCACCAGGAGGCTGACTGGCTTCCTCCAGGTTTCACTCCAGCGGAGTCGCCTTCTGCTTCAAAGGTAGCTGTAAACAATCTCCATCTCTTTGACAAAGCTAGTAGGTACATAAATAGCAATGAGAGAGAACTAATGAGCTACCCCAGGGCTCCATATAAGTTATGGCTAAAAGTGACTTTAGTTAAGTGGCTGTTAGTGGCTGCACTCGGTATGCATGAGTGAATGTGTGTTTATTGCACTAACATGACTGCCACAGGCTGTGAAATACAGCAGTGGAAATCACGCCATTCTAGCAGTGACTCTTTCAACACAATCAGGAAAACAAAGTGCTCAGATTAAATAACTATTTCATCATATAAGATCATGACAATGTGATAACATTAGTCTTACAGGTAAAACACTATTTGTATTAGGAATTTTTTTTTTTCAGTTACTTTTGGTAGTAATTTAAGTATATCTCTAGATTACAGATGTACATATTGGATAGATGTAAGTCTCCTAATGCAATTTGAGTCACTGGAGCTACCTTAGCATGTTTGATTTGAAGAGTTTTCTCTAAGAATTCCTCTGTAGGAAATGCTTGTGCTACAGATACATGCTACCCTCACAGTCTCTGACAATTTATTTAATGTTATTTATGGGAAAATTTAAACATATAAAAAAGTTCTGTGCAAAGATACTTAGAAGTTTTGGTTTTTTCTAGAGAAACTAACTATCCAATCTGGGACTATTCAGCTAACCTTTTCCATAAAGATCAGTCTTTATAGACAGACACAAGAAGTCTTTAAATAAAATATACTTGTCATTACCAATTTGTGAGTCTGGATTCCTTCTATCACTGTTCCCTGGTTTAACAGTGATTTGTCCTGTGATCTTGAGAGTTTCTTAGTCTAGCTGTGTCTTATGATACTTAGACCAAGATCAACAATATAGCTGTAATGAATTATTAACGTCTGTGGGACTGGAAAGGAGTTCTGAAGCATAATGGCCTTCCCCTCCAGCTGAAATGCCTCATAGCATCTCTTCTTGCTGGCTAATGCAATAATACATGCTGAGGCTTTCTAGCAACAGCTTCTCTCCGACAGTGGTGAGTGACATTATAGGGGTGAAACAGCTTACAAACGCCACCTTCATGCATACCATCTCAGTACCATCCCTACACATACCATTTTATAGATAATGATGAATTATATTTATAAATCACCTGCTTCCATGAAAAGCAAGCCCAGATATTGACTGGGGAAAGGGCTTATCTGTAGTTCTGATTAGGAGTACAGTTAGTCTTACAACACTCAAATATCCATAGTACTAGGTTAGACAGTTGACTGCTTCACTGAATGCTGAGACTCCACTGTGGCAGCAGGAAACTGGGACTGCTGCATAATGTTCCTATGTACTGGCAGGCAAAGCTGAAGGGTCCCAAGCACCCAAAAGCATTCAGAAGACATGGTTTGCCTGTGCACACAGCCCTGGTTTCCTGCGTCCTCCCCAAAAGTCAGACAAAGCCCAAAAGTTTGGCTTACTTGATGGGCTCTTCTCCTGGATCAGAAACAGGCAACTTCTCGACGTCCAGATAAGTCTTGTATCTATATCAAAATGTAAATAGAAACAACCAAACTTAAAGGGATACTCTATTTTCTTTTTAAAAATCACCTATTTTCAAGTTTTATTAGCTCCTAATAGGCAGTCTTGTTTTCTTTTGTATTGGTGGTATATATTCTGAGATTATTTCCTTTACTAAGCTGTTCTATTCACAAGAGGTAGCAACTCTCCTTAGAATTTGTGAGAGCATTGTACCACTGGCTATAACTAAAAGTGGCCAGAACCATCTGGCAATTAATTCTTAATGAAAGCATATGCTTTAAAATTATGTTTGCTTTATTTTCTGTCTGCATCCCGTTGGTGTCAGCACCCTCTTCCGACATTCTGCAGTTCAAAAATGATGAACACGTTTTAAATACTAAGCCTATCCTGGATTTTCAGAGCTATGTGCAACTACAGAAAGTTTCAAAGAACTCTAGGAAATGGAAATTCACTGAAGAACTAACTAGTCCCACAAGGCTCAGGTAAACAAATGCACAAACAAACATCACAGGAGCTCCTAGTCTGTACTTCCAGGCTTGAGCTTTCTACCTACTTTAATTATAATACACACTTTCCCTTGGTGACTCTGTCTGCACAAACCTCTGAAGGCTTTCTGCTACAACCACCCTTTACTTTCTTATACACTGTGGTGTAGGGAGTCTCTCTTTGACCATCTGAGTCAAAAGGATGTTCCATGGGTGCTGGCCCTGTGACTAGACCAGAAAGGAAGATTTTTCTCATCTGACAAAGCTATGAGAAAGCTTTGCAGACTATGTACAAAGAAGCATTACTCAAGGAAGCCCAAGCTACTATACAGTCAAGAAACCCACCAAAGAAGGAGAACCTAATGCTCAAACTCAGACTTAGTGGCTGGCCTTCCATGATGCTTCCATGACCCACTATAGGTCCCTATGGGACCAAAAAGAAACTCTATTCCAGGTGTTCAAGGTTTCAAGTACTGCTCAAAGCCATTTCATCTGCAAACAGCATTGGTCAGAGGGAGGTTCCTCCAGGCTGATTGATGTAGGATCTCCTCAGTGAGACACACTGCTCCTGCTGGCTGGGCAAAGCTCTTGTCCACGGAGACGTGATACCACTGCCCATTTGGTTTCTTCTAACTCCATGTAAAAGCAGGAAAGAGAGGTGGAGCTGTTTTAGTTGAGGTATGAAACAAGCACAGTCTAGAAAGATATTTATCTGTTGCTCTTGTTACTGTTATTCCTAGCATGGTACATTTTGTTTCACATGAAATTTGGCAAGGTTCTGGGGAGAGATGTTTTCCGTTTTGGATTATGAACTGCTATTTAGTATTTGGAGTCTTAATGGACGTTTCCTTCAGGAAGAAAAACTGATGGCAAAGTTAGATCTTTTTCTGACTTTTGTCCCTTTTATGTACAAAGACTAAAATCAAAGTTATCAAAAGAGGGCAAACACCTTATTCTCAATTTTGAAATCCTTTCAGCAGAGCTGTCATGGGAAGACATCTCTGGCTATTGACTTTTTAGGAAGCCACATGCCTAGTACTTGCTGTGGTTATATTTCCTTGCTTTTCGGATGTTTCTGCATGAGCCTGTGACAGTTTTGCTCCTTCTCTTCACATCTACCTTCATCAAACAGTGTCCACATCCCTATATTTGTATTCAGCCCAAAAAAACTTTTTTTATCGGGGATCCTTCCAGTGGTGATCTTGGCAGTACCTCTTTTGTTCAGTGGTTTAATTCCACGAAGGAGTTTTACTGGTTTTTTTTATTTTATTCTGAATTAAAGGCAGCTGTTATGACCAACAGCTGCAAGGAGATTTTGTCCAAGCCTTAGCATAATGAACCTTAAACCTCACTGAAACCATCTTTCAGAATGAAATTCTGACTTTGAGATTTGACCTTTACAAAGGTCTGAGGTGCCTAGAAAAAACTTCTTGCATTAATTGGATATATCAAAGGTGAAAGTTCAGACTACAAAGTCAGAAATGTTCTTCTTCAACAAAAAGAACTATAAAACCAGACCAAAATACTGTATCATGTTACTGCAAGGCAGGCATTGCAGTCTGTCTGGGAATTGCCGACATATAGCTGTAGGTAGTTCAGCATCTCAGTTTGTTCCCTTCATGACCACAGGAGACTCTTGTCTTATACTAGGCTCCTCCCTCCATCAACCAGCCCATCAGCACATTAGACTCAGCTCACATCCAGGTGGGCCTGGCTGTAATTTTAGAGAGCAATGCTGTTTGATGTCCTTTGCATCTCATCTATACACTTGGATGTCTCTTGTGTGTCACAGAGCATCACTGTTCCTTATACCTGGAAGGCCATACCAGGAGAATGATCCTCAGCAATACCTGGGAAAAAGGATGTTTGGGACCACCTATGGGACCAGGAGAGTTTTGTCTCTAAGGGCAGAAGCACCACAAACATATGAATTTCCAGGGCCATAATTACAGAGACATGGATGGAAGGAATAAAAGGAACTAGATTTCCCTCACACCAGCCTAGAGGTCAGCCCCACCAAGGGCTGCACCCTCCTCTGCCCCTGCTAACAGAGAAATGGATGGATTCACATGTTCCTGAGGAATGGGATGGGAAGGTTTAAAAGCCGCATCTCTGCCCCAAAATATTGGAGCTCTCTTTGAGGACTAGAGTAATGTGATTTCTTTCTGACTTGTATAACATCCTGTGTCACAATCCAAGCTCAAAAAGTGAGATGGACTAGAGACTGGGGGATGGAGGGGATGGGGTGGTGATAGTGCTGCTGCTGCTGCTGCTGCTGCGTCTTGCATGAGGAGCTTCTTGCTGCAAACTCAAAGGGTAGGTCACTGCCAAGGCAGCCCACTGCTGGTCCATGTGCCTGGCTAAAATATGAGGTCCTCCTTGTCCTCCCTCTCTAATGCATAACCTTGTGTTAAAAAGGTCCTACCAGCCATTAAAACAGAAACATACGTTGTCAAATCTGAGAGAAGTTAGTGGTGGTGCATCCACAGGTAGCTGCAGCATGTGTATATTGTTCTCAAGACTTGCAGGTCACATTTGGAAGGAGAAAAGGCTGTGTTCAACTAATCTTCCTAGGCCTTTGTCTGAGACTACTCCTCTGAAAGGACTCTGTCACAAGCACTTTTTCATAAGGCTTCCCTTGGCAGGGCTCCAGTATTACTTTATTTTAGCTAGCTAAGGCTTCATTGCTGACAACATTGGGTGTTAGGTAGACCTTTTTGTCCAAATTATCATTACATATAATTATATTATTGTCATTGTTATATTATTGTTGTTGTTTTTTTCCATAAGACTTATGGGAAAAAAGTGATATTATGCTGTTTTATGGAATGTAAACTAAAGTACATATACTGTGTAAACCCACTAAGAATGTGCAGAGAGACAGCACTTGGCATTTCCCAAATTTTTCTCTATTAATATCACAGCTATGTCATGTTGTTTAATTAATTTTAATGTCATTTCAGAAAGAGTGACAAATAGAGTAGTTTGACATGCCACATTCCTACAGCCAAGCTAAGTTGCTTCTGCTTAAATATCTACACCAGAAAATAATGGATTATTGAAAAAGATTTTAGCAGAAATCAACAAAATTAATTTAGTTGTGTCCAATTAAGGGAGAGAGGTTAAGAGAAACTGATGTTTTTCGTTTAGGCATGAATAATTAGAAGGAAGGTAATTAATCTCCTAGCAAAAACTAAATAAAAATTAGTGAGCCAGGCCTAATATTGGACTTTCCTTAAATAGCTCATGTACAGGGCAACTGGAGTGTATGGCCAACAGCAGAAGAAAACACTAAAAGTTAACACAACCTCTTGGCGGGCCTTGAGGTGTAGTGAAGGGTCCAATTCTCATTACACTGTGCCTATGGTGAGCTGAAATTTGTGCTGTAGTATTTATTGTATCTGTTTAGAAACTGAACATCATAACTGATGCAATACAAAAATATGGTGGTGAAACTGCAAGTAAGTAGCTATTGAAGGGGCAGATACATGATGCTAAAGAGAATTTCAAGTTCCTTTAAGCAGAGTTGATTTTCTTCTTGCTTGTTAGCAGTAAAGGCTGTAACTCTGTCCATGACTTGGCAGGGTACACACAAAATGGATCAACGCAGAAGTGACCTCTTCACTTGAGTGGTGGTTACTGAAAACTGTCAGCTCCTTTCAGAGGTATCAGAGCTGGCAATACAAATATGATAAAAGCATCCTGGGTGTTCTGAGGGGATATCATGTAGCATGGAACCAACTGATCATTCAACAGTAGCTTCCACAAATGTGTTTCCGTGAGTTAACGCGATTAAATGGGTTATCCAGTATGGACGAAGTGTGTCCCAAACAACCTGAATTTACTGAACTGATTCTCTTTGAACTGGTTTTGAAAGGGCCACAGCAATCATATAATTTAGTTTCTGCATACTTCAGAAGGGTATATTGGCTTAGAGAGAGAGAGCAATGAATCAGGGATCTACCACATTTATGTAGCTCCTGGACTGGCTGGCTGGCATCTAATCAGCTCATAGCAGCAAAATAAGCTCAAATCTGTTTAAACCCTTCTGTTCATTGGCAGTGACCTGTCATATCCCCACACTGAAACATCAAATTTAACAGAAATTATTCTCATGGTATCTGACTTTGGATTTTCCTAATTTCCTATTCCTCTAATAATTTTCCTTCTGAATGGAAGGTTAAGAAAGTAAGAATAAAGAAAGAGGGGCTGTAGTGACTTGGTGTCTCAGACACAAGTTCGAGAATAGTCACATCTGTAAATGGGAGGATAGGTTTCTTGCTTTCAAACGTTAATTTCCAACAGCAGCAAGCAGAGTTGCTGCTCACAAAACAATCAACATGGCTTCAAATTGCAGATCTAGAAAACTGCTGCAAAGTCTCATGGTACTTCGCAGGAACGCAGTATGGACTTGATCACTTTGTGATCTACCAGTTCATCATCATTCTGGACCCTGTGATTAGGCACCTTGTTTCTCTAAGAAACTAGATGGGTATAGTGCCTTTCAGAAGGAAACTAGCTTTGAGATAAAAAGGGGATTGTGACAACCTTTACTTGGAAAAGTTTAAGCCATGGGAGAGCATTAAGTATTTGCTATATTTCCCCTGACCTGAATACAGTTCCTGATGTGAGATGTTTCTGCTGCAGCCTGTGGTGGTCACAATGGAGAGGAGTCTTAACACAGCAGCATGAGGAACAGTTCTGCTTTTCCTTAGAGGAAGTCTGTTGGAGATGAGTAGGACGAAGAAGAGGATTTTAAAAGGTGGAAGGAAACAGCTTCTGACAACATAGGCCAGACAGCATCAGATAAATAGACTATGTCTGTTAGATTGTAAGTTTTTGGACAAGGGTCCAGAGAAGGCTTCTGCCCTTTCCAATCAGGTAATCTGAAGATTCATGTATCCCCCCCTTTGTCAATCCCTAGTAACAGACCAATATCCTATCCAAGTTTTGCATAACTTCTCCCTTATTCTAGAACCTTCCTTGTCTGCCCTATAAAACCCCCAATTTTGTAAAATAAAGATTAGATCAGCTCCCACAGTCACAGATGCTGTCCTGTGCAATCTGTCTCCTGAGTGTGGTCGGTCAGTCCCTCTGGGTCAGACAAAATACGATCCTGCCAGGCATTCTAACAAGAACTACAACTCAGCTGTGCGAACCCGCTGGTCTGGAATGACCCTTGCTTCCTAAACTGTGACAGAAGTCAACAAGTCCTGTTCTGAATTTTTAGTCTTTGATCCTACAATGCTCTACCCAACTAGGTTGTTTAAGGAACATGAGAGTTTGGAAGAATCCTCATGCTATTTCTTTCACTTTTTTCTACAACCAGGCATGGGCCATTTCTGAGTACAAGGTACTGGCACAGTCACACCTTTAGATTGATGAGCTACTGCTGGTTTTCATTTGAACCATCAGGAGAGTGCTTTTAAAAGCTTTTGTTTCTAATTTGTGTAATTTTATGTGGCTGCATTTGGGGGAGAACAAGGTTCTATTTTATTCCTCTTTATCTCACTCTTGAGTTTCTCTGGATAATAAGTCAGAGGAAAATTGTTTGTAAGATGTCATTTCACAGCTCAGTTGTAAGCACCCTCACGTAAAACCACATTCCGCCCTTCTTTATACTCTGCAGCTCTGGTGGTTTTGGCTGGGGATTTGATAGAGGAAATAAGGTCAGGATGCAGCTCTTTGAGTCCAATCCCATCGAATTTACTCTGGTAAAAAAAGCTTGTGGACTTCCTCCTCCTAATATCCCATGCAATGGAAGGAAACATATGCTCCTCCAAGTGACCATGGAAACTGCTGCCTGGGTTTCCAAGGTGATTTTCTGGCAAGTGGCCGAAGGAGGAAGCAGTAACAAAACAGGATCCTGGGCAGTAGAAAGCATACACATTCCTGGTGATGCAGCAGCCTTCACTGAGGAGGCCAAAGCTGCAGAAACAAATAGCCAGCTCCTCATTTTAAAATCACACTAGGTGTTAAACACCTGGCAAAGGATGGGTAACTTGGTCTGTGTGGTCCCAGCTTCCTCAAACACTTATCTGTTTCCTTTCCTACTTGTATCTGGTGAATGAGATTGGTCTTACCCAACTAAGAGTCCTAAGGCCCATCTTAAGGCTCATATGAGCTCACTTTAAAGAGAAAATAAAAAACCAAAATGATACAAGGGGAGAAAAAAAAGAAGCTGCATAAAACTGACTCATACCTTGAGGTTAGGAAATTCTCACACTCTATGTGTGTATATATATGTATTTAATGCTTCATAGTAGTAAATAAGAGTGGTTTTATGTCTTACATTTTGCAAGACATGGAAGATATGTGAAGAAAGCTCTATTTCTCTTTCAAGTGCAATAAAAAGACTTTGCAGACCACATTGGTGTTCCCCCTGGGGCCCCAAACTGACTACAGCAGAGCCTCTCCTTCACATCTTTCAGGAGGACCAAAACTCTCCTTATCTGCCTGTCAGTGCAATTTCTTCTCGGAGCAAATATGAAATACAGTGAAGTGCAACATGGCACAACAGAGTGGAGGAGGAGGAAGGACTGGTGACAAGATCATTTCCTTTTGCACCATAGAGGAAAAGGAATTGATACAGGCAGGCATATGTGCTCCTCCAACTTCTGTGCAAGCATTAAAGCCTGCCACAGAATGCTCTCACATCATCAGTTGTGAAGTCTAAGGATGTACATCAGTTACTTGACCATAAGCCAGTACAGACATAGCATCTATCATAGGAACAACCAAGCAACAGGAGTGTAAATGAAGATTAAATGAAAATCAAGACCACCCCTAGCAGAAGAGCTACCCATCCTGATAGAAGTCTGATCTGGAAATAGAAGAGAAGGAGCCAAAGGAGTTTGAATTTTCTCTCTACCTATAGGGAGGAACTGCTGAGTATGCAAATCACAAACATGAGTCAAACTGTTAACTGTTTTCTTGTGCATTTCTGTTCAGGCTTTCAGCTATAAGTAAAGCCTTATGATGCTTGACTGCCAGGTTTTCGTTAATGCCAGAAGGTCCTGCTGTATCCCTGCAGGATATAGTTATTGACACATTATTTTAAGATTGTTTCATGGCCACAGGATAGAACCAAATTATTGAAGTATTTTGGCATTGTCACTTACCTAATTATGATATTTATTACAGAATTCCTCTTTCTTCCTCTCTCTTCAACTTTTAATGGAAAATGTGTGCTTGCAAGTGGTGGGGTTGATGGACAACAGCAGCCTCTGAGAGCACTTTGCTTACCACAAACATAGAGCTTCACTGAAAGCATACAGAGGAAGCATTTGCTTATCCCACTGGAATTACAGATAAAGTGAACACTGGCTGAAGTGTGGGATGCACTGGCCACCACAGTAAGGGGAGATGGTGACAATGAGGGGAGGGGATGTAACCCACAGGAGTTAGTGCCAAGACAACCCTTTCTGACCTTATAATTGAAATTCCCATATGCATATTTTTCACAAGATAAGTGCAGGTTTTTACTCAAAAAATATCTAGCCTACTGATAGTAGATAAGTAAGTTTGCTACACGTTGCTAAGTGTGCTTCACAGAGTGGTACTTTCTCAGTTACTCAGCGGAAACTGTCTGACGTAAGCCAGCATGGAAAGGGAAGGGTTAATAACCCATTTCTATTTTAAAATAAAATATAGCTTCTGTGAGCAAATTTCTTGAAACATTCTCTTTTTTTTAGATGTGTTTTTCTGGCAGATGTAGAAAAAACTGTAGTATTACCACAATATTATGGGACTCTTCAACTTTTCCAGCAAATTATATGACCTTGTGTTCCAAAATTCACCAACAATTTCATCTTTCCAGGACATACAGCTCCTATTTGAAATTAGACAACTCTTAAGGATTTCAGTAAGAGAGGCATTTTTTGTAGTCTGAACACTCAGTTATAAGACATGGTTGTGTTTATTCCTCTCCTTTACTTTCCCAACAAGTCTGTACCTGCACTTGGGCATAAGAATGCTGCACAACATTTTTCAAATTAGTTTAAAAATTTCAGTGGAGTTCAGGTCAGTACTAAATGGAGCTCTTTGTATCTTTTCAGGGCACTAAGACAAAACCTGTTTGCCGTCCTACAAGTGTGGGACATACCTTCCCCAGCAGTTAAACATGATGCCCAGATACCACAGTAATTCAGAGCAGCTTAGTGTATCCCCATGCAAAGGACAGCAACGTGCAGAGGTGCTAGTCACTTTAGGCATTTACCATACCTGAGCTAACTATCCCATGTGGGTGACTTTGCTTTCCTCACCACCTATCTGCAATAATACTGTAATCTGCTGTGCACTTGCAGAGTGAGGGAGGATGACTGAGAACATTCTCTCTTGAAGAATGAGTAAGATTTGCTACAGTCATTTCCTGTGACTCAGGGATATCCAGACATATATGGGAATTTTTTTTTTTTGTAAGTGCAGTTAAAATATCATAAAACTATGATACCACACTGCAAAGATGATTGTATGTAATTGTTCATAATTCACCTTTTTGAATAATCTCATGATCTCCCTGAAGTTTAAATATTCTGAACTATTTGAGTTCAGATATTTGTGTTAGAAAAAGAGAAGTATTTGAACTCTGACTCTATTATTCTAAGATACACATTGGCCATGTATATTCATTTCCTAAGAATTAAAGACTTTTATTAAACAGGTTAGAAATATCAGACAAAAAGTTTGCCATCTAATTATCATGTCTACCACTCATACTAAGGACAGCTGGGGAAAGAGGGTAAAATGAACACTTAGGTAGGAGCCAGCAGAAGAACTGGCAGCCCTTATGAGCCCTCTGCATCAAGTAATTACACATGCCACTGGTCTGAGATCAATTATTTTATCCTCTTTTATACATTGTAGCTCACATTTTCTTGGTAATTGTTATTACCAATTCACTTCAACAGAGGGCAAAAGAGACTGGAGTTGTCATCTCAGACTAGAGGTTGAATGCAAGAGTGAGAATTAAGAAATCTGTGAGGATTACATGCAATTTGAAACATAACCAAGGTAAAAGAAAAAATACTAGAGCTGTACAGAATGTGGGTAATTTAAATTTCCCTTAATGCTTCCCTGCTCTCCCTGTCTGTGAACCATACTGAAATAAACACAAGAGCTTGTAGAAACAAAAGGATCTCAAAACTCTTCACAATCATCTTTCTCTAGACTTGAACAGATTGCAAGCACTAACTTAACAGTACCAGGAAAAATATATGGTGTAGTGGACTGGAATTAGATTTTCCTACATTTTCTTTCATTGACTTTTAATGCAGCAAGTTTCTGAATAATTTGGTGTACTTAAGGGAATTTCTTTTGGGGAGTGACCATTTTATTTGTTTCTATCTTCCCTCTGATTTTATGCTTCTATTAGAGCAGGGGCTTTGCATTTCAAATGGTCTCTTTTCTGTTACTGAGTTTCAAATATTTTCAGTAATGGTGTAAAATTCACCTGCTTTCAGATAGGAAAGCACAATATCCAGCAGTTATTAAAAGTATCACACAGTGATACTTGTCTCCTGCTATTCTTCCCAAATTTTGCTGATATAATTTGCTATAGTAGCCTTAATATGGTATCCTTCAATAATTGATAATACGGTATCTTTCAAAAACTCTTTCCCTCCAAGACTTTTTTTAAGTACACGACCTACCAGTCCTCCAAATTTGCTAACTGGCTGCTTTCTAGATGTTCATGGTCTTTATTCTGCCAAGCCTATGGTTTAAGCTGTATGAATTTTGTCCTCCTTAAGTTTGCAAGCACCAAGAAAGAACAATTGTATTCAAAATTATCTTGACAAATGAGAAAGAACTGATCAAATGAGGAAATATAATAAAAACAAGGGCAAAAATTATCCCCTTAGGAGAAGAAATTCAATTACAGAAATAAAAAATGGAAAACTTTCTGACAAAGAATCTCCATTGCAAAAATTAATCTAAGACTTATTGCATAGTGCAATAGAAATATGAGTTGACAACTGTGGCAAAAAAAAATATTGTTGCTCTGGGACATGTTAGAAGGAAAACCACATCCAAAATGGTACAGCAATACTATTCATTGCAGATGAATTCTTACCTGGAATACAGTATTTGTTGTGCACAGAACTGTTTCCTGTGTTAAGCACAGGAGGCCTTCACTCCAGTGAAATCTGACCACAGATTGCCTTTCAGCAGAAGACTTTACCCAAGAGGAAGATGGGAAGAAGGTGACACCACATCACAAACATCATCTCTTTGCTTTATAGCCCATCTGTAACACAGACTATGGCCTTAAGGAGCTCAGACCAGACTTGTCTAAAATTTATGGAGGTTTGAAATAAGCAGAAGTCTGATGCAAAAGAATCACATAATAGTGATTTTTGGTTCTTGGATATAAAACAGCTGTCCAGAAATTAGTTTGGCATTGCTCAGCAGGTATGATGAGAACCTAACACCTCTCATCCCTTCACAGAATCACAGAATGGTTGAGATTGGAATGGACTTCTGGTGGTCACCTTGTCCATGTCCCCTGCTAATGCATGACCTCTAGTACTGTGTCCAGGTGACTTTTGAATATCTCCAAGGATGGAGCTTCCATCGCTCCCTTGTCCCCTGTGTTGTACACAAGTGACCCTACACAGACCACCTGAACACTTACATGTTGGTTTTGTAAGTATGCGAATGTGAGAGTCTAAGCCAACGCAATCATTGAGAAAAGGACTGTAAGTGGGTAAAGACAATGTACTTAAGAGATTTTGTAAAACAAAATCGCCTTCCATAGGGCCTCACACTGTGATTTTCATGCTATCTTGCTAAGAGAGAGAAAAGCACAGACAGTGATACGTGCTGGAAGGATCAAAGACCTGGGTTTGTGTAGTCTGGATGAAAAAAGCTTCAGAGGCATTAAGGTGATGGTTTTCCACATGTAATATGTCGCTATTAAGAGAACAACCACTAGCTGTTCTCATGGATGCGGGGAGAAGGGCAAGAAGAAAACAGCTTCAAATGCTGCAAAATTATTTTGGCTCTGTATTAAAACTCTAGCAAGAGCTTACCTGGGGACCTCATGGGTTCCCCACCAGAGAATGGTAAGTACATGATGGGCAAATATTTGTCATCATTGTCTGGATATGTTCAAATCTGCATTACTGCTGGGGACTCGGCCAGACCAATGGCTGATGCTCAGTGCCAGATTCTTTGTCCAAGGCCCTGTGACTCAGAGTCCTTGGTGTCAGCCCAGATCCACATCAGTTAAAGACTTGGTGCCTGCACCAGGGTTTTGTCACCAGTGGGCTAAAAGATCTCTTTTACTCTCTTCCTAATCTATATTGTTATGGTTGCTATGAAACCCTTACTCATGGAAGCAATTTTTTCCACTGGCTCCATGGACTGGCTCTGTTTCTGACTACCAGGAATGTTAAAACAATTTCATTTCTTCCATAAAATTGAATACAGCCCTGCTTGAGCAGGGTTGGGGATTAGTTGATTACCCTAACTTTTTCATTTAAGTTAGCTTTTGAAAAACTTGGGTAGGGGCTACACAACTGCAATTCCTTGAATGGATATTTTGCTGTTATCCATCTGACAAAGAGATGGCAGCAGGGTGGTGCTGTTGCATTTTCCTCTTCATTTACTTCTTTTTTTTCTTAATCTGTTTTTCAGGAGAAACAAAGTCAGCTCCTGAAGCTTTGATGCTTTACCAACAGTACACATGGAAATATTTGCACCTGGTACAAAGTTAAAAAACACATAGCTATTCATTTCCAATAGTTTTATGGGAATTTTAGACAGAGTATTCCCACTGGTTTTTAAGGTCACTGTGAAAGCCCACTCTGAAGTAATCTAAGAAATTGAACATTCAGGTATTGAAGGCTAAATCAAGCCCACAAAATCTTTAGGTTCCCTGAATGCTGGGAGAAATTTTACAGTAAGATCAGAACTGAAGTGGTAGATCCTCTACCTGTAATTCTAGTAGGATCAAGCTAAAAAAACAAAAAAAAAATTACATTTTGTTTATAGCCTGGTTTTAAGGTGCTTCCTTTTTTTGCACTTTACCTTTATTTGATTACATTTTCATTCATTAAATGTGAAAATGGGAAGTATGTAACCAAGGTAACAATTATGTCTCTGGTGAGTATCGCAGAGCACAAATCTCACGTCACAGTCCTAAGCCAAGCTGTACCTTGTCTGTAACAATCCCTGCCCTCCTTCCACATTTATGAAATAATATCTCACCAGCCAGGACCACATTTTGGGGAGGACCTGCAAGGGAGGAGGGCAATTGAACATTACACAATACAGGTATCTAAAGGTCTTACTGCAACTGTGTGTTGGGCACATCGAATAACCATGAAGTGTCTGCAAATGAGTCATCTTGAAGTAAACACTCCTGGCTAGGAGCTGCACAATTCACTCTCTCCCCGTGACCTCACTGAGTGTGAAACCTGACAAGCGGTCATGATGGTGGTAAGGCACATGCTTAGGTGGTCAGAGACAGATTGGCTGCATCACAGGGCAGCATACCAGGTTTCTAACTTAGGACACAAGAAAACACATTTTGCTATGCAGCATTATCCCCTAGTAGGTATCTCCCCATCACATGACCCTCCTTCTCTTGTTCAGCTCTGTGAGATTTTCTTTATCTGAGTGAGAAAAATGTGCAGTGTAAGATGGTGCAAATAACACTAATACCAGTGCTGGCATAAATAAGGGCAAGAGCAGTAGCTTCTGTTCTGATGGTTTTACTCATGCCCTTGCAGACTACTTCTGTCTTTAAGCAATCAATGAGAAACAGTCTCTGCCAGGCAGAGCTGCTCCAGAATTTCCCAATTAAATTTCTCAACTCATTTTTTTGCTTTGTACTCAACTCATTTTTTTGCAAGTACTTTTGAAAGTACTTGCACTTCGATTTACTGTAGTGCCAGGCCCTGCTGTGACTCTAACCCACAGATGACTGACTACAGATTAGCAAGTGACAACTATATTAGCAAGTGACAAACTTATCTGACAAATGGCTTTTTGTCCAGTTTCTTGTTTGTACACCTTAAACGTCCTGGGTCTTGTGGGTCATTTCAGTATCAGCAATAGGCTAGAGAGTGAGAATAGATTGCTTATAGGATTTTTACTGCTTTATGCAGACGAAAAACCCCAAACCATAGCTCCCCCATTTCTTTAATCCATTTTTCCAGTCTTATTTCCATTTGCATTTCTTGCCTCAGTCTAGTTCCTCTCTGGTCACTCTTCTAGATACCTTGCAGTTTTAGGAACCCCCTAGTTCCTCCCTGGAACCAACACATGTGAGTAAATGACTATATTGCTGAGCACTCAAAGCCCTTTTTCTGAGTACTTCTGCCTCCACAGCATTCCTGCATAGTGACAATTCTGCTTTCCCAGTATTGCAAAATTCTTGTAGGTTGTGTCTGGAGGCGAAGATGGAGATGAGGACAACCTCTTACTTGTGAAACAGTCCACAAGAAGCTGAATACATCAGTGGAGCTCTAGAGACGGGCTTTTTATTCAGTTCTTGACCATTCTCCCTCCAGTTTCCGTTTCTTTTTCCAAATAACTCTGCCAATACTTACTGCTCGGGGTGGGGTGGGGTTGCGTATGTGGGCTTCACATTTTCAGCAATATTTAGCGATGGTGAGTTCTTCAATATTTGGGTACATGACGTTTTTAAAAGACCCGGCGCTTCAAAAAGACCCTGCGCTCCTCTTGCCCGCCCTGCAGTGTTTGGGGCGGGCGCAGCGCCGGGCGATGCCCAGCGGTGCCCAGCGGTGCCCAGCGGTGCCCGGCGGGGCGGGGGCGGACTCTCCTGCCGGGAAGGTGTCGGTGGCCGCCCCTCGCCCGCCCCCTGCCTTCGCCCCGGCCCCGCTGCCGCTCCGCCCCGGGGCAGGCAGGGCTCGGGGCGGGCTCGCCTCCCCGGCGGCGGGGGAGAGGGTGAGGGGGGCTGCAACTTCGGGAAGATGAATGTGAAGAGCCAGGATGTACTGCTGGATTTGGAGGAGGAGGAGGAGGAAGATGATGATGATGGGGATATCGGTGAGTAGCGAGCAGGGGCGGGATGGGTCCCCGTGGGACAGCGGGTTCACCCTGTATCTCGGCGGAGGCTGCAGCCCGGGAGATCCCTGGTGCTGCAGACGCCGCGCCGGGGCTGTGGCCGGCGGGGGCCGGAGGGACCGGCAGGCAGGGCACCCGCACCGCCTCTCATCTCCTTCTGCTACAACTACTGATGTTTTCCCCGTGTAAAATACGGGATGTCTTTGTCCGTGCTGGCAGTGTGTGCCAGGTGTGGCTGCCTCATGGAGCGGCGTGGCGATGGTCCTGCTTCCATAGCATCGGCAAGGCTCAGTAGGCAGAGAAGCACCGAAAACTTTACTTGTTCCTTTCCCTCTCCCTGGAGGGAAACGCGTGAGAGAGGACAGAGCAGCGCTTTGCCGTAGGTGCGATGCTGAAGGTCTTTGCTTTAGCAGGGATCTCCCATCACAGGCACAACCCGTGCCCCTGTGCCTTGATCCTTGGGAAAATTCGAAGTATTCGATCGCCTCTGCACGCCCCGGTGAGTCCCGTTTCTCCCCGCGCTGCCTGACTGCTGTGCCTTAGCTTGATAGCCGAGCAGAAGAGAAGGATAATCATAGAATGGTTCGGGTTGGAGTGACCTTGAAAATCATCTAGTTGCAACCCCCCTCCCACTAGATCAAGCTGCTCAGAGCCCCATCCAACCTGGTCTTGAAACCTTCCACGAATGAGGCGTCCACAACTTCTCTGGGCAACCTATTCCAGTGCCTCACCACCCTCACAGTAAAGAATTTCAGAATTTCTTCCTAATATCTAAACCTACTCTCCTTCAGGGACATCACCCCATCCCACACAAACGAATCAAAAAAAAAAAAAAAAAAGAAGTAAGGGGAAAATTGGTAAAGCAGAGAGAAATTGGCAAAGCATGATTTTGCTGGGGGAAAAAAAAGCATATTCTGTCTACCAGAAAAGCAGACAGTAAAATGAACAGAGAGTTTTAAATTCAAAGTGTGTGTCAGTCTTGTTCCAGCATCAGCAGCCCAGGACAATGACATTGTATTTACTGTGTGAATGATTTCTATTAAATTATTTCCAGAAAACAGCCCAAAAGGGGTTGATTCTCAGCTAGTTCAGACAGAAGGGGTCTATTCATTTCACTGAAGACACACAGATTTACTTCAGTTCAGAAGCTGTTTTCAGCTGCAGTAGCCAAGATATTCTAAAGTCTTTTATTTCTGGTTAACTTGTTAAAACGGATCTAACAAATAAGGAATGCAGGCAAATGTCAATTAGATGAGCAAGTAGAAGCTAGATCTGTATATGTAAATTTTATCAAGTAAAAAGGGTTCCTGCTTATTGTTCAAAAGGTTTTCACTGAGAAGTACATCATTTTGATGATTTTTAATACTGGGACTGAATTTCTGCATTTGTAAAAAATATTAGTGACATTGACTCTCTCTGATACTCTTATTGCCTCTAAATACTAATGCTTAATAATGGCAAATACAACCTGCCTCATTTTTCAGTTAGCTCACTCCAAAAGTGTATAAAGTTTGAGCCTCACCCACTGTCTGTGGAAATCAGGGAATGTCTTTCCTCCAACATTACTAGCTTTTGTTTCAGAAGGGAGTATCCCTTATTTACAGTAACAGTCCAAAGACAAATTCAATTTTCCATATGAAGAGAGGCAGAGATATTGTTTGACTCCACTCCCCAAATTAAAGGGTGGATCAGCACTGCAATGTATTAATCGACAGATGCCTTTTCCTTCCATTCTTCACCCCAGAGAAAAACTAAATTGTTCCCTAGTCATGACTCTCTATCCAACTTGGGATTAGTTCAGCTCCCAGAGCCAGGAGATCATGAGCTGCATATTCAGCTTGCAAGATACAACAGTTTGGAACAACTCATGCTATGTGGCAAAATGGACTAAAAATTGTGCAGTGGTGTTTTAGCGAGTTGTTATGCAAAGCCTGTTACGCAGCACTTGGCACTGTCACATTTGCCACTCTGCCTTGCAAAATGCATGTGTAACTATCTCAAGGTTTTAATGTTATGTATAATTACAAGGGAGCTATTTTATTAGTCTGATAAACCTGTAAATCATCTGCCTATCTCCAGTTTAATTGTATCACTTGCATCTGCATTTTTCCCAAGGACGGTATCCCTGCTTCAGCAAAAAAGCAGGATTTCTGAACTCTTTCCGGTTCTATTCAAGATCCATTCAAAGTGTTAAAAGCTCATCAGAAAAACTTTATCAAGCAATATCAAAGTTTGTAGCCATGTCACATAAAGGGAGTGGTCTGTCTCATATTGGTATACCATTGGTTTTGGTTATCCACTCTGGCAACTAGCAAACTGCTTACATTAGAAGCAGGCTTGGGCTTGTTTGGGTCAGAGTTGTGCTTAGGGAAAAAAGTCCTGTCATAAGGTTAGGCTTTTTGACGAGTTGAAACCTTTTTATCCAGTGCTTCAATAAGATGGGCAACTTTTTCTTTTGGAGTCAGACTGTTGTCAGGATGATTGTTACATCAGTGGCATCAATTTGTGTCTGAGATACCTTGTTACCAGGCAGCAATGGTGGGAAAGACATTGACCTGCAATTGCCACAGCATTTAAATTCTCCAAACTCCTTATTTTCTGCCTAGAAACTGTCAGGCAGTTCCATAAATTGTAAAGTTTTTCTCTCCCTGGTGCCAGGACTCATACCATTGGTTTTCTTTTGTTTGAGGATTTACAGAATAACTGAGTGCACCTTCCAGAAAAATTAACTTATGCAGACAATATCCAGAGGCATTCATCATGACTAATCAGCCTGCAAGACTTGCTTTTGTCTTCACTGGGATATGTTAGTAACTTGCTCACTGTTGTCTTGGTTTTACTCAAATATATATCCTAGTTGTTCTTGAGCCTTGAGTGTACAGCATCTTCTCATCTTTTGATACTGCTGCGGTAATGATCAGGCCGTGCTTTACAGATGATTGTGAAAAGGATGTTCATACATCAACCTTTTTCTTGTCACACAATGTAGATACTGTGCTGATGAAGATTCCAGCTCTTCTTTCTGAAAGGGCTTTCATGCTATTGTTCAGGATGTGTTTTTACCAACTACAGTACAAAAAAACATACAACAGTAATAGCTTATTCATTTATTGTGGAGTTGCAGCCTAAAATAACCAGTTTTGTGCATCCCCCTGTACAACTGGAACTCTGCCCTAAGGGATGATGTGCTAATCCAAATGATGTAGAGCTGGCATAGCTGTTCTTCATCTCACTACTTTTGTTCACTGCTCTGGTTGTTTCCTCATGGCATATGCTGAATTTAGTCATGCTGCCTGCCTAGAGCTCTTATTTTTTTCCTCTTCAATTGCTTCATTAACTTGTTTCTTGTATGACCCTACAAATATTATTGATATCATATACTGTACTCCAGTATGAATGTACAGCATACCAACAATTATCTTCAAATTACTCCAGTTTGCCTTTGTGATGCTGTGAAATGGTCAGTTTTCTACGTAAGTCTAAATGCAATGGAAAGTTGTAACAGTTAAATGCTTTATTTGAGAAATGTGGCTTTGTCCTCAAATTTATTAAGTGTAATCCCCACTCTGTGGGAAATTTGAAAGGCTCTGCTTGGCAGTAGGTGCAGAGACCAAATCTAATACTTTTATTATGTGTAAGGCTTTATAAGAAGATTCTTTAAAAAAATGTGGTTCTGTTTCTGAAAGGACACTATCTTTCTTTTCAATCTACCTGCAGTAATGAGTAAAACTGCCCTAGTCCTCTCTTTTCACACCTGGTTTTCTTCTCTGTTGCTTCTCAGTCTTGTAATCAAACTAAAAATGACTGGGGCACATTGCAGCCCCTTATTGTGCTGAAGACAGGTGTGAGATGGGAATGCTGATGAGCTGAGAATCAAGAATTTCTGCTCCTTTTGTTCTGTTTGTGAGAGTGTTCTTGTGGACTTATATCTAGGAGATGAGGAACAGGAATAAGCAGGAGTGTAGACACATGGTCTCCTTTATTACAGCAGTGAGAGACTCTTTATGGGGTACTGGAACTGGTACAGGTTTAGGAAATACTGACCTTTAATAGCATTCAGCATTTAAACTACTTTTAATGCCTTCATGTCCTTTCTCTTATATCTGTTATCCTGCATATATTTTTTACCCTAGTTTACCTACATTTCTTCCTCTCTTCATATTTCAGTAATTTTATCTCCTGAATTTCTGCACACTTCATTTTCACAGAATCCAAGCCTCAGAGGAGCACACAATCCAACCCACACAGTGACATCAATCTTGTCACCAAGTATGGTTGCATCTGAAAGTACTGCTGGTACCACTCACTTTTTAATTGTGACCTAATGATTTTTCTAGAAAACTACTAAAAAACGAATAGTGAGTATAAAAATATTTAACTACAATATAATTACCAGTTTGCAGCTATTTATAATTCATAAATTATGAGGGAGATCAGAGAATCAGGCAGGAATTTAGGAAACTTACAGCCTATGTGCTTACAACAAATGTACCTAATTTTCACCTATTTCTTCCTAATCCACCTTGGCCTTCTTGGCCACGGGGGCACACTGCTGGCTCATGGACAACCTGTTGTCCACTGGAACCCCCAAGTCCTTCTCTGCTGAGCTGCTTTCCAGCAGGTCAATCCCCAGTCTATCCTGGTGCCCAGGATTGTTCCTTCCCAGGTGCAGGACCCTGCAGTTGCTGTTGCTGAATTTCAGACAGTTCTCTGCCCATCTCTCCAAACAGAGAATATGTTCCTTCCTTCTGAAGGGCTGCACAGCACTCTGGGGTATAGGCCACTCCTCCAGCTTTGTGTTGTTGACAAAGTTGTTATCATGTGTGTCATTCAATAAAGTTGTTATCGTTTAAATCACCTCATCCTAGCATTTCTTAGTACCTGCCATTTCCTAGGAACTGGCGGGTTGCATGTTGTGAAATTAGGGTCTAGCTTGCCACTAGACATGTTGCAAACCCTGAAGGTGATCTGATACTAAAATGGGTGTTTTCTGCTGTGGTGGAAAACCCCAGACACAAACACAAGGGTGTGTTTGTAGGAGAGCAATTCTATGGCATAAATCAAACAGTTTTGTACCTCCCCAAAAAAGTAAAATCTAGGCTTAGCGTGAGTAGAGATGGAACAGTTTTACCCCTGAAGAGGTACTGTTCATCTGCTGCAGTGGCCATGGGGAGAGACTGCTAGGACATTGCTCCATTTGGTGTTCTGTTTCAAGTCTGATGGACCTGGCAGTTGAAATGAAAACTCTAGTCTGTTGTGTTACAAACATGTCAAGCAGCACAAATTGGCTTGGCTATTGAAAGAAGTATTCCACCCCCACAACCACTCCACAGTGGCAGCCTAAGTCTTTGTGGCGTTTTGGCCTTATTTTTCTTTGGAAAGTATCAGCGTCAGCATGGTAGGAATGCAAAGCTGTAAAGAAGGACACTGCACTTTATTTTCTTATTGCTAGTATCTGTGGGAAATGAAAACTGGCAGTTTTGTGAATTGTCATGAAACAATAGATTGTGTTTGATAGTCAGTCTAAGAATGTAAACATCTGAGCACAGAATCTTTTGTCTTATCCACCCCTCACACTTTACTCAGGCATCCCACAGCTTTCTGAAGGCTTTGTGACTGGAGTGTCTTGCCCTTACTTTCCAAGAAAATACATAGACATCTGAAATATACTTTTGCTTGATTCAGTGGAATTACTTTCTTTTTACCTGCCCTATACTCAAGCATTTGATAACAGCAGTAGATATATAGGCCTGTAGATATGTCCCTGTATGGACTTGAGAACTGAGCTAGTGAAGTAATGCTAGGGCTAAATGAAAACAAAAGTTCTCAACCTCAAGATGGCCTAATTCAATATTTGAGCAGTTCTGTCTCCTCTGAAAGATGCAGAATCATGCCCTGATATCATTATGTACACAAGAGATACCCTCCCCAAGGACATCAAGAATCGTAGAGTCATAAAATCAACCAGGTTGGAAAAGTCCAACTCCTGATCCAACACCACTGTGGTTACAAGACCATGGCACTAAATGTCACATCCAATCTCATCTTAAAAACCTCCAGGGACCACCTCCCTGGGCAACCCATTCCAATGTCTCATTATTTTCTCTGTAAAAAATTTCTTTCTTATATCCAACCTAAACCTCCCCTGGCACAGCTTAAGACTGTAAGAGATGTGCCCAGGCCCCACATTTCTGTATACATGGTTTCATACTCTGTGTCTGAGAGGATAACTCACTCAGCATAGCTGTTGGTTTATTAGGGTTGGGCTGCTGAGTGGCAAAGGGTAGGGAAAGAAGAAGACTTTCATTACCATAAGGCAGCCCTGCACATATTCTTCCATTGCAGGATATCATTGATCGGGACTATAATCCTTTGTTCCCATTCCTATCCTGCATCCCTCTCAGAGCAGCTTCCTTCTTCACTAGCCTTTTAGTTCCAAACCTTATCAATATAGATAGTCCATCTCCTGTGCAGCAAATGACCTACTGAAAGGCATAATATTACTGAATGCAAAGTAGACAGGCCCAAATAGCTTTGCTAATGAAAATAGACATTATTAATAAAATGTGTGTGTTATGTTTTGATAAGGTAAGATTCATGCCAGCACAAATCTTCTTAGCAGGAAGAACGAGGAAAACCAAATGGTTTTGGAAGGAGATCACATTTAAACACCTTTAATGAATACCAAATTGAGATTGGAAAATTAATAAAATATATCAAAACAGAAACTGAACTTTAAGAAGTGTAGCTACAAGTCTGCTGGAGCATAAACATTCTTTAACTGATTTTGTGCCTCATGGTAGAAATAGCAGCTTAGTTTCAAAATGCTGTATAAAAGCTGAATAAAATTTAGTCCTTCAATTAAGTGTTTACATTAAATAATTTCCAACTAAACCACTAGTCATCAATATTCTTTAGACACAGTTGAACATGGAAGTTTGTAAGAACTGCCATCAGTACCATATTTTGCTTTGCTTTTATAGTTTCCCTTCATTTCATTTTTTTTGATGATGGATTTCCCCTGGCCCCGTTAAACTGGTTAGTCAGGTTCTCCAGCATTTTTTAGATGTGATTTGTCATGGGACATTAAATATTTGCATAGGAGACTGCTTACAGTACAGTCGTCAGAACCAGCTGCTGCACCAGTGTTCTTCTGCAGGAAACAGCCACCACCTCTGTTCTGTTCGGTGCTGTTTGAGAGCAGCTGGTGCAGCAGGCTAAATGCCTGGTGAGCTCGAGTGTCCATGATGTGTGTCTATCTTGTGAGTTTCCAGCTTGGGTGGATCTTTTGCTAAGGCATCACAAGACTTTCACAATGCCTACAGGAAGGTCACAGAATCATAAGTGTTTTGAATTGGAAGGGATCTTTGAAGATCATTTAGTCTAACCCCTTGCAATGAGCAGGGACATCTTCAACTAGATCAGGTTGCTCAGGGCCCTGTCCAGTCTGATCTTGGATGTTTCTCTGAGAAACCTGTTCCAGTGTACCACTACCCTGATTGTTAACATCTTGTTCCTTATATCTAAACTGAATCTATCCTCTTTTTTTAAAAATCGTCATGCTTTGTCGTGTCTTTTCGGGCCCTACTAAAAAGTCTGAAATGACACTAAGGTTTCCCCAGAGCCTTCCCTTTAGGCTGAAACATCTTAGTTCTTGTTCCATTGCTGCAGCAGAGGCCTGTGACCAATCCCTCAACTATTACTACTTTGAGAAATTACAGTCAGATAAGGAATCTTAACTCTGTAAGGAAGAGCAGGAGCAAGCAGCACTTGTGTTGAGATGCCCTGCACCTCCTCTGCTGTGACGATGCTGTAGGACTTGTGTCAGGAGCAGGGGATGAGATTAGTGACTTCTCAGTGGGCGAAATATTATGGATTCTTTCCTTCCTTTGTGGGAGGAATAGTAACAAAAAAATGTCATCTGGATTGCAGATCAGGTTGGAAAGTATGAGAAGTGATTATAAAATATTGGCAGTGTAGCTACGCTGCTAAAGATGCTGGGAACTGATATTAGTAATCCAAGGGCGTGTTGACACAGTGGAGGAGTTGAAGAGCCACATCCTCTCTGTGGAGAAGTTGGGGTCTGTTGCTGTCAGCGGAGGAAGTCTGAGATAAGAACAAAAGACTTGAACTTAGATCAGTGAAGAGACTCACATAGCACAGAGCAGGATCTTGACTGGAGTGTCTGGTAAAATAAGTGTTGAAGAGATGGAAAGAATAAGGAAATGGAAGTGAAGGTGAAACACTTGTTGATATCTGGGTACAGACTAAGAAAGTAAGTAATCAAAAGTGAAAGAGAAGGAACTCTTGGCAGTATTCATAAGGGCAGATCAGGCCAGTGCAGCTGTTAGGAAGAAATTCTTTATTGTGAGGGTGATGAGGCACTGGAACAGGTTGCCCAGAGAAGTTGTGGATGCCCCATCCCTGGAGGTGTTTAAGGCCAGGTTGGATGGAGCTCTGAGCAACCTGGTCCAATGAAAGGTGTCTCTGCTCGCAGACGGGTGTTGGAACTGGGTGATGTTTAACACCCCTTACAACCCAGGCCATTCTATGATTCCGTGATTCTGTGATTCTATTCACCTATTTATCTGATCAGGAACTCATTAAGCAGTGGCATAAAGTTTCGTTCAATTGCGTTTTTCAGGAAAATAAGCTATAGCAAGGGACTAAGGTAATATAGCTGTGGCTGAATTGAAAAAATAAATCTGTGGCATTTTCAGGCATATTTTTAATATATATTAAAAATTACATTGTGTTCAGAGGTAATTTATCCAGCAGGAAGAAAATTCCATCTTTATTCCACTAATTATTTACCAAAAAAATTGTACTGCTCTAGGTTTGGCACTGCAGTTAGAGACGGTAACAAGTCTAAGTTGGTAATCCAGAGGTCTCTAGCATTGCCAGAGAGTTTTATTAGTTTGTGTGCAATATTAAAATTCTTAGTGTTCTTTTTCTATGTGTTTTTTTCCTTAAGTAGCCTAATGGAGTTTTTATAGGCATTTATGAGCAAGGATGAGGTCAAGTAATGTACACTTTACCCTTGTGAGCAGTCACTTTGACTAGAGTGGGAATAGCATTATTTTTGTAAATGCTATTCATAGTAGAAAATGCAGAATTAGTCCCTAATGGAAGAAATATCTCTATTAAATCTTTCATCATCTCTGCATATACTGATTTATTCTAGGAAAAATAATTAAATCCATTCAATTATTCTGCTGTCTATAAAATACAAGAAAGAATTTGCACCAAAGCACAATTTAATCTATAAACTGATGGCAGTGCTTCAGATAAACAGCCCAGCAAGAACTGCTACAATATTTTGTAAGACTTAAACATGTAATGTACTACTAAAAAAACAAAACAAAACAAAAATAGGAAAGAAATTAACATGACCCAAAGAATAAAAGACTCAGTACAGGACCATTGTTTTTCTAAACTGTTCCTTGCTGATAACCAAGGGAATAGAGAAAAAGCTTCCTGGGCAATGCAGTCCTGTCAAGTAGAACTCCAGATGTTTTTGTAATTTTAATGGAGTTTGCAAGAAGAGTAAAGCTCTGTTTTAGACCTTTTATGCACAGAAGAAGGTGGTTTTAGGTAGAAGTTGATTCTTAAGCTGCAGCTGCTAGAAGTAAAATCTGTCCTTCAATTGCCAAAACTGCTTTGTTTTCCTGATTAGGAAACAAAAGTACAGTTTGTTTCTAAACTCTGGGTCCAGCACCTGGAATGCTTACAGGCAGGAGTCTTTGCACCTACACACACAAAATAGTTAAAAAAATGCCTGTAGGTTTTGGCTTTAAACTTAGTATTTTCATTGTCAAAGTAATTAAAAATATCTTTTTAGGACCCTCCTGTAAACATACTGTATAACTGAATAGAGGAAGTAATTTAAAGTAAACATGTTGAGGAACTCATTACAGAAATTCAAATATATCTCCTTTGAGACATGTAAATTTAATAGCAATGGGTATAATTTTATAAATATATTTCAAACTTAAGATTTCTAATTAGATAGCTCATTGATCCATAGGTGTTGAAGTCTAACCAAACAGCCATCTGCAATTACAATTGAGTTGATCATTTCAGTTCCCAACGAAAAGGCTCCATAACTGCCTGGAGGCTTGGCATTTGTGAGGAACACCAAGGGATCAGCTTGGCTGCTAAAAAAGCTGTATTTGGAGCTTGGTGCAACTGCTGTGTGTGGGCTGCCCTCCTGTAAAACACATGTAAGGCAGGGTATGCTCATTTGCCCTGTAATGGAACAGTAATTTTGACAGTATCCTCAAGGTTGAGCTTGGCAAGTCTGTCTCATGACAAAAGCAGACGTGGCTTGTCGTCTTTATGTTTCCTACCTAAGGACAGCTGATTTGTGTTAGTTGATCTGGGATAAAAAAAAAAAAAAAGAAATCACCTTATTTTAGGCAGTGAAGAAAATACCTTCCAATTCAAGAAGGCACTCGGGGTTCTTTGGCACTGGAGCAGGTATAAAACAGCTTATCAGGCTTTTGGCTAGAGATCTAATTCTACAGTTCCCTCAAAATGTTATATCACAGTCTTGCAGAAAGTCAGTCTTCAGAGATCTCCATGTTTATCAGGCCAGGTTCCGGTCATGCATGAGACCGAGGCAGGGGAGGGAGAGTGTTCACACAAGAATAATAAACAGCTTGTGCTGCTTCTTGGTTTTACCCTTTGTACTTAAAATATCAGCAATGCTGTGGTTTACAGAACTGATTTAGGTCATATCTCACCAACTTGCCTGAAAATTCTCAGAAAAAAATCATAAAACCAATGATGTTTTATGAAGTTTGTGCCCAAGTACTGCTTATGATAGCTGTTAAATTGCCAGTCTCACATACTTGTTTCAGTCCATGGCAGGAATCCTGATTTTTACAGGATTACCTGCAGCTTGATCCTGCAGTCCTCACACAACACCGTAAATTTCTGAGGTACCAGGCTGCATCTCCTTTCTATGCACCAGTCTGTGTAGGCACATAGTACAAGCCAAAAGTGACGCAAGCATGAGAGCAATCCTTTCCAGGTGAGTGGAACTGGCAGCACCCATGAAGTTGTTTAAGTGTGTAAATGTTGCAATCTCAGTCCCCAGAGACTGGGGCTTGCTTTTCCGAATGAATTTCTGAGTTTTGTCAGTGTGTTTTTTTTTTTTGTCAATTGTTCATTTTCCAAAGCTATTCATGATGAAAGCACAAATATCTGTCTGAACAATAATACTCTATTTATCAGTTGTGCTTGGTGTATCCTTGTCTTTGTTTTTGTTCGTTTTCTCTGAATGGAGGAGAGTTTAATTAAATGCTTTGGAATAGATGTTTATCCTGAGCTTTAAGAACAAATGTGTCCATCAGAAGAGCTTCTGTATCTCTCTCTGTGTACAGTTCACTGAATAAACCCATTAACCATTCTTCTCATCAGGATGTTCCTTATGAATACCTTGCATGCAAAAATAAACATCAGAGAAGTCCTAATTGCTTTCATGATGAATCTTTCAGTTCTTTTCCCTATCCTTCATTATTTTCTTTATATTTATTTTATTGTGTCATCTTTAGGGCCAGTCATTCTCTTGACCTTTGGAGTGTCAAGTTTGAGTTCATATGAAGAGATCTGGCTCATGCAAAAGAGAAATGTCCCTGAGAAGTGGCGTAAGGTGCTCCTCAGGTCCAGAGTGCAAAGCTGAAGTGCCAGTCGGCAGCAAGCAGGAACAGAGGAGTCATTCAGTGATTTCATGTTTCTGTATTGCTCCAGTTTGCAGATACTAAACTAAATGAAATCTGGAAATGAAATCTTCTGGCTTTTGTTCCAGGGATCAGACTGGATGACCTCACCTGTATCTTCTTGTCTTACACTCTGAGAGCTGTATTCAAACATTTCAAAAGGTCATTCTTCTTACCTTTGACACACACACAAAAAAAGGAATCTGCAGTAAATTCACTGTTGTGTCCTCTTAAAAACAACAGAACAAAACTCAGCATAGCCAATATCAAGGGTCCTAGCCTCCCAACAGCCCATCATACTTGCATTTTCCCTACTTTTATTATGAGATGTGTAAGCAGTCTTACCTCAGCTTAAATGAAAAACAGCTCTGTAGAGGCTGCTTGTTGATCTTGGGGTTTTTTCACTGGAAAACTGATTTTTTACATCTTCTCAATTCCACAATTTTGAAGAAATGTATTAGAATCTCAGTGAAAATGGGTTTGCGAAGTGATATTGCTGGGTTGCTCAGCGCTGGTTGTAGTCTCAAGAAGATCTGTAATGTTGTACAAAATGAGCAAACCCTGTGATTGTTCCTCTGTTACTGCCATCTGGTATGGTCATAGCATCGTAAAACAGTTTAGCAGGATTCTTTATAGACACCAAAGTAAAATGTCTTTCCATGATTTCCAAAGCAGAGCTTTAATTTCCTCTTCTGTGGGCCTTTTTTAAGATTTCATGGAATTACACTGTGGTATGTAGGTGAGATAGAAGAAAAAAAGGGAATTTCTGTTTGGCTTTTTCCTCTTTATTCTTGCTGCTTCATTTTGTTATAGCTGAATGGTATCTAAGAATCAAAGGTAGTAATTTTTCATCAGTCATTATAGTCCTGAGTTCTTTTTGCTTCCTCCTGAGATAAGCTATCAAAATACCTATTTTCCATATTTTTATTCTCCCTGCCAATCAAAAGGAGGTTTGTACTTTTAAATTCATCCGTATTCTTTCCTGACAGGTTCTTAGATTGAATTTACTCATTCTGGGATGGCTAATTTTCTGTGAAGGTGCAGCAATTGTTAGAGAAACCTAGAAACGGCCCCTCAGGACTGACTATCGTGTCTTCCTTTGCTGGATCTAAAGTTGGTTCCACTGTTCTTGCTCTGAAAGACTTGTTCACAATGGTGTGGATAAGCCTACTGAAATCTGAAGTATGGCACTCCCCAGGGAATAATCCTCCCATATGTATTGCTTATAAGCACAAATCTTCAGGTAGGTACCCAGTACATTATTAACATCATTGCACGTCAAGCAGTCAAAAAGCTCTCGCTGTCCCATGGGCAGCATTGTTCACACATTTTCTCAGGTATCTGAGACATCTGCCTCAGGGCAGGTAGTACTATGTAATATATTTGAGAAGATTTCTAATGTGTGCACACGTGTATCCTTCTTGTTAATGTCTCTTTTCCCAGAAAGTAATTTAGAACCTCTGTGGCTTCAAAGCCACAACTGCCTGGCATGAAACTGTCAGACCTTACTCAGCTGTAGTTGTTGGGCATCATGAATTGAATTTTCAGCAGAAACCAGAACTTTTATTCATAGTGATTGTAATAAGCTAAAACCCACTGGTTGGTTGTGGTTTTTTCCATCATGGTACTGAATTTACACTAATTACATTATTCTGAACTGACTTTTAAAACTTAATAAGTTTGATCCATGAGAAAAAGTGTCTACAGTTATTTTGATTACTTTTCTTGCAGTGCATTTTGAAATTACTCTGTAGCAGCACAGAGTGCTCCTACATATGGACCACAAATCAAATTGTCTGATTAGGTGAAATTCTAGACTTTCAGCACAGTTTCTCTTGCTAAATTGCAGTAATAATTGTTACATCATTTCTGCTCAAGGGAATCTCTCAAATGCTTCAGATATAATTTTGTTTCTAAACTGACTGTATAATTAAATAATACAGTATAGCCAGCAGTAATCTTTCTCCATATTTAAATGTAAATATTACCGGTTACCAACAGGAGCCATAACATCCCTAAGTGGTTGCAGCTAATAATACATTATGTCTAAAAAAATGTTAACTTTAGGGTTATGAAGTCAAGCATTTAGAAGTTGGGCAATGTCAGCGTTAACACTGCCCAGGCAACTTCCATTTTCTTGCCATCTGTTTGCATGCATGTTACAGTTTTTAATTAAACAATCAGTGGTGTTTTTTTTCCTCTAAAGTCCACTGCCTCATTCAGTAAACTGGTAGTAATTACGGATTTCTTTTTATCTTCCTCATTAAGAGAATGGCTCCAAGCATTGTTTAACTCAAATTATCAAAGCCTTGCACAGAATATTTTCATTCCTTTCCTCCTCTGAGTTTCTGTGGTGCTTTTACCACAGCTGAGCACTGTATCCAACAGGGATGAGAGTGTCAGGTTGCATAACTCTGTTTTTAGGGAGACCTGGAGTTTCAGGAATCCAGACCCTTGTGATAGGAATGCTTTCTATGGAAGTGATAAGATTTGAGGAATGTAAAACATTTCTGAATGGGTTGTGCAAAGACAAAACACGGAATCCCACTGGAAAGCATACCTAGAATGCATCTTCTGCAGGGTCACAAGAAAATAATTAATTCTCAACCACTTTTGTACAGTCAGGTCTTCATACCATTCTGGGTTTATGGCTGATAATTCTACTTTTTGTATAAAGTTGTCTGAAAAATGCTTACTAACAGCAAAAGCTTTTGGATGCTTTTTTCAGAAATAAGAGCATTTCCCAATCTTGCTGTTCCAAATACCACACCATACTTCATCATAGAATCATCATAGAATGGTTTCGCATGGAAGGGACCTTAAAGAACATCTAGTGGGCAGAGACCTCTTTCATTGGACCATGTTGCTCAGAGCTCCATTGAACTTGTCCTTAAAAACCTCCCTGCCACAGCTTCTCTGGGCAACTTGTTCCAGCGCCTCACTACCTTCACAGAAAAGAATTTTTTTCGATATCTAATCTAAACCTGCTCTTATAAATAATCTCTCATAGTGACAAGTGCCCACCTCTGGTGCAAAAGTTCACAGCTTCCTGGCAGTAGCAACCCTGGCAGTTAACTTGAAAACTCTGCCATGAAAAGCTGGGCAAAACTTTTTTTTGAGCAGCTTGCTCAGCATCACAAGTTTTAGATCCTGAAGATGGGGCACAGGCCACTTCTCCAAGGCCACATGCAAATTCTTTGATGATCAGATAATCTTTCTTCCTTTCCATTTTTCCACAGCCTGATATACTATCTGTCTTTTGGAAAAATAAGATAAAAGTCTAGACAGACAAGTTTTATTTATTGAAGACTGGAGTCATCATCATTGCAGACCCATCTTGTATGCAAAAGGAGAGGATCCTGAAGAAAAAAGGTTGAGTTTTATAATGAAAAATTGTTTCCTTTGCTTTAAAACCCACCATTATCTCCTATGCTAGAACAAGTGGTATTGCTGTATACCTTATACCTTTTTTGTAGTCAGAAACCATTCCAAAACAGAAAAACCAGAATTCAGTCCTTTCCTTTGTCTTCTTTAAAATAAGGATTCAGCAATGACAAACAGTCTTGAACCAGGACTATTTCAGCGTTTGTGAGTTTGAGTTTGAAGTCTTATTGATCTATTTACTTCCCCCTTTTGTCTATAAATCTCTGATTCCTGAAAACCAGTTTCTACCATGTAGAGCAGTACTAACCAAAGTGGAATGATTGCAGTTACTGCTTTAATTTGCATTTTGCAATATGTAGTTACCTGAATTTTTATTTTAAAGGCTTTCAAAGAGACCCTGGTGACTCCTAGGGAAATACCCAAAGTGTAGACAGCAAGGCAGAAAGTTCCTGTTACCTAGCAGCTGCAAAATCCTGATTTTGGTTTGCGCTTTTGGAACTGAATGTATTGGTTACTCCCAAATCCAGTTTTAGGGGCCTACATCTTTGATTCCATAGACACACATTGATTTTAGCATTGATTTTTAGCTCAATGCAGACTTACGCTGATTTTTTATTTGTTACCGACTGATTTCTTTCTTATCTACTAGATAGTTCTTATTTACTCTGAACTTTACATAGATGCATCTTGTTGGTAAGTAGAGTTAATTAAACATAGAGAGAAACAGCATGTAAACGTGTTTATTAGTTGTCTCAAATATGCTGTCTACATAAGAAAAAAGAGTATTTATGAAACATTTTGCACTTAAAAGAATTTATTAAGCAAGGGAAATATTAACTGTAGTAATGAAATTGATATATCCATTAATGAAATTGATTGATTGATTCCTTCTGGTCACTAAGGGCCATATGCTGTGTTGGGTATAATTTGGGATAAAAACTCTCAATCTGCTTGGACACTTTTAAATACATCAGCAGGAATTTATCGGGAACTTTATATGCCTAATATCTTCTGCAGATCTGTCCTAATGCCCTTTGGGTTTTTAAAATACTGTATCTTGTACTCTGCCAGCTGCATTTCATTTGCAGCAACAGAAAAACAGCAGCCTGGTTTTCTTCATTCTTTTTTCAGACTAAAATAGATTATTCCAAGTGAAGAAAATTTTCTCTCAGAACCTACTAACAAAATTGAAAATCAAAGTTTTGTGTAAGCTGGTGCTGGATTTAGTGACCCAGCTGATCCCTTATGTTAACATGACTGAGGTGATTATTTTTCTGAACCTTATAAACTAAGAACTTGTTTTTTTGACAGAAGGAATGACAATGTTTGCACTATTTTTAAAAATGAAAAAAAAATGAAAGAAATAAAATATATATGTATGTACACCTCAGTTTGTAAGAATGTGGCATAGGTTGAATCGATCATGAAACAGACTCATTTGGCAGTCAACATTACAGTTTTCTACCTGATTCCATATACACTTAAAAAATTTTAGAAGATTCATTTGTTGCCCATTTTCCAACCTGAGATTAATGTCTGAGATGATTATCAGTCTGAGGCCTGCCGACTTAATTGCTTTGTTCCATTATTTTGTACTCTGACAAAGTGAGCTAGGTGTTTGTCATGTATACAATCAGTTTACAGTGTAAAAGCATACCAAATATTGTTTAAAATTATAGGAGGTAGATGTGTTAATACATTCTAAAACCAAAGGTTGTTTATCTATATATTGCATATTGACAGATGAGATGAGAGCCAGAATAATTCTTTCTGACAGCCATTTCAGCTGAAGGTGGGTAAATTGTTTAGCTTCAGAAAACATGTTTAGAATATTCCAATTAGCAACTGAGTTTTGCAGTAATTTACAGTCAGCTGGTGTCAGACACGCATACTGGATGCAGCCAGGTTGGTTCTGGCATGCATTGCAGCAGTGAAAACCGGGAGCCAACATTTGCTTTTCAGCCAATTACTCTGGAATCACAAAATTGTAACTGAAATGTCATTAGCCCAGTGTTTGTTTTAGAAACTGAAGCTGGGGCTGGTCCAGGTCTCGCTTAAATGTTTTAGGATTTTTGCCACGGGTTTTAGGCAATTGTCCCACTTTGAGCTCTGAACATATAAGAACTGTTTGACCATTTGGTTGCTGAGCCCCTTAAACCTTCCAGTTCAGTGCCTGTTAAATATTTAGGCACTGCTATGAGCAAAATCATTTCCACAAAGTCAAATTTCTTGTTTTATAACTGTATGCTATTTACTTTATTATTTTTGGTGAGCTACTCTGACTATGGGCTGGCTGTTTCAGGACGTGAGGGGGTTAGACTTGCAATACCCTCTATTATATTCCCAACTGAATGTTTTCCTGTTTGGAGTTAGTCATGAAAGAGTATTTAATTTTGAAAGACATACCACATGTTCCCATCCTTTGTTTGCACAGCTGTAAGAGAAGATAACTTCATGGAAAGAGCAGTCCTTTCAGCAAGAAAGAATCATCTTCCAAGACAGCCATTTCACTTCTTTTGTGATCCAGCAGCTTCATAGCTTTGTATTAGCTATAACTTCATGTTAGGTTTGCTCGGGCATATGAAATTAAAATCAATGTCTTCTTATTATGTGGTATAGATTAGGTTTTAGGTTGGTGATACCTGAAGATCTGTACTGTGTGAGTGCACAAAGCATGTAATTTATTGACAACTGAAAAGCCATGTTAGCATTACTAATTGTCTCCAGTTTTCTCATGCTCTGTAAGACTGCAGGTGACTATAAGAAGAGAAGACAGGCAGATGTATACATCTCTTATTAGCTATAAATAAGCCATAGTTTGACATAAAAATAATTAATTTTCATTCCAAATACGTAACTTTTCTGAAAGCGGAGAATGTGGAATTCAGTAACACATATTCTTCAAAGGAGGTCTACAAACATGAAATAAAATAATTTAAACACATACTAATTACAGAACTCAACAGATTGAATGCTACTAAATGAAAGTCTATGGTGGAATGAGGTGAAACCACTGATAATTTGTGTTTATAAAGTCTGCTCTCATATGCACATGGAGAAAAGACTGTATTCCAGAGAAGCACTAGTCTGGAAAAGTCACTTCAACCCAGACAGACCTTTAATCATCAAAAAGTTCCTGATAATAAGGAGGATATCTTACATTTTAAAAATATTTTTTCAACAAAGGAAGTATCTCAAGGCCTTGACTATTTTTATGTTGTAGCCATTGGTCTCATCGTCTCTTTCTTTTTTTGATTCAAATATTTTAAAAGGAAAATTCATATTCTTGCTTTTGCAATTCCTACATAGTTTGTTAGCTCTGAGAGTACTCCTGTACAAGTAACTGAACATATGAAAAAATCTACAATAAAGAAATATTTTGCATCATTAGCAAGAGACTGTGGCTTTCAAAAAAACAGTATAACAGTCCAACAGTTTCTGTTTGCAGAAAAATTTGACTTGGCTTTTGCAATGGTTTTAATTCACTTCACTTGATTTCAGCAGGTATTATATATGTGGCCTGAACATTTTACATTTAAATGAAAAAAAATTTATTCTATGATTAGCCCCTTAAAATAGTTTGTGATCTGTTCTGATAGGCTTTTTTTTTTTTTTTAGGAATAGCTATTAATTTGTACTTTTATGTATGATATCTTAATCATTAATATTTTAATATATTATTTTATACACTATACCTTAACTATTGGTATGTAATAATTTATAATATATACTATAAAATTATACGTGGCTTTATTTTTTTATTACCTCAGAGCTTGTAGTCATGTTTATAACAGTATCTTCACTTTCTGGGTAATTGTAGAGATTTGGAAAAGCAGAATCTTTGCTCAGTAGGGAAACTCCTTTGTGTTGTCAGTTTTTCACCTTTTTAATCTTCTAGAACATTTAAAACAACATGGCATAAATTTGTACCCCTCCTCTTCCCCTTCTTTCCACAAAAGCCAGGAAAGCCACCATAATTTTATCATTTTTGGACCAAGAAACAGAAGGCTATATGTTCTTAAGTCTTCAGCAGGTGTTTAGGAATGGCTGGATCTTTAGATGATTGAAGTGCTGGTGATGCTCTTCCCTCATTTTTATTTCCACAGTTTTGATACAGTGATTGCCCTCTCTTTATATGGCACCCTATCTTGGATATGGTTTGAGAAGAGATATCTCTCTGAAGCATTAGTTTTATTTTAGATAGCATTGGTTGGCTTTTCTTTTTGGTGAGGTAAGGTGAAAGTAATTTGACTTGCTCCTGCTTTTGTCTGGTATAGTTTTCTTCTTAGTAGTTTATACTTTGCTGTGTTCCAGCCAAAACCAGTGCAGACTTGGTTAGATGATGGGCTTCAGAGTAGTTTTCATTCATTCCAGGACTCAATTCATATCTGGTATGTTATGTCATGCCTTTCTGTTGCTTCTGAGACAGTACTTATGAGGTGAGGCTCTTGGTCGCCTCTTGTGTGCCATGCATGACAGTATCATGACACTGATCTTTTGCTAGCATAACTGCAGCCTGCTGAGACGGGGAGGTACTACCACAATCTTCGTGTGTTTTCTGAGAAGGCATATGATGCAGAATCAACTCTACTTAGAAAGCAGTACTTGGGCAAAGCCTACAACCTTTGGATCTTCTTGTTTATCTCAGCAGATGGGAACAATCCGACTCCATCCAGTTCCCTGAGCCTCATAATGGCAAACCTGATATGATCTTTTAATTTGATTTTCACTAGAACACATAGACTTTACTAATTACTATTTTTTCTTTTCTAATGTGGTGACAGTACTGTCAAACATATCAGGAGATGTGTCAATTCAGAAACAAATTGCATGTCAACATTTCCTAGTATTTTCCAGTCAGTGAGATATTTTGTTATTATAGTAATTTTCTTCACAATCTATTTGAGGCCTAAAAGGTCTAAGTGAGTCTAATCGTGTACTTAACAGTTGTCCATTTCTGTGTGCAGTGAACGTTGTTGCTAACGCAGAACTACGTGAGGGCAGGGCTGTGAGCGAAGCTAGAGTGTTCTCCTTTGGTAATTAATGCCTGCTACACTCTCCTCCCATGCTTTCCACCTGCACTGCAGTGGGACAGCTCCATGCATGGAGCCAGGTGATGCAGATAAGAGTGTGCACCCCAGCACTGCAACATCTCATTTTCTGTAACCATGCTGTAAACTTCCCTGTTTGGGGAGGAGGTACTCCATGCTGCAGGCAAGTCCACCGAAGTGCTGAGTGGATGTTCTTGAGCACATCAGTTTGGTGCTTAAGAGAGCACAGTGTTCCATTAATTTATTTTTCTCCCTCTAAGAACAGGATTTGGGACTTGGACTTTTTTAAACTTCTGTGACAGTCAGCACTCTTACAAAATACTTTACAAAAAAAGAGGTGATATGATGTCTGTAGCAAAGCAGCAAAAACCGTGGATTTCAGGCTTTGCATTCATGATTGCTCATGAGATGCCATGTTCAGTGTCAGGGCTGAGATCTTGTCCTTAACAATGCCTTGCAGGCTTGTTGAATTAACAGGTACTATGAGTTTAGTATTGTAAAACCTTTTTGACTTCTCAAAATAATTTGATTCCTAATTATTTGGCTTAATGTAAGTGATATACAAGCTTAAAGAGTGCCGCTGCCCTTTCTCACCTCTGACTATTTTCATTTGAGAGGAAATCAGTGATAGCCAAGAATTTCTTTGTAACAAAAAGTTTGGCATCTTCAGGCATGTTTGACAATGTCCTTGTTGCGGAGCCAAGACCATGTTTTCAAACATCAGCTTGTCCAATATATTTGTTATTTTCTTGTCATTAATGTTCTTTTGGACAGCATCATTTTTTTCACTTCTGGATAGTGGCTTGTTGTTT
This sequence comes from Empidonax traillii, assembly GCF_003031625.1. Taxonomy (NCBI): domain Eukaryota; kingdom Metazoa; phylum Chordata; class Aves; order Passeriformes; family Tyrannidae; genus Empidonax; species Empidonax traillii. The sequence goes on along the minus strand of NW_020955567.1, from coordinate 786,893 downwards.
TGGGGTTTTTTTCCATTCTCATTCTCTTTAATTTACAAACTCAAGAAAACTTGTTGCATCCCTACTGCCTGTGCTTTGAACAGCTTTCATTATGTCACTGTTCAGACCTCAAGAAAATTGTATTTCTTACAAGGTGAGAGCATCTTCCTTACCTATCAGTGGGCCATAGCCTCTCACCTATAGCAGTAGTTAGAGATTGCTAGTGGTAATGTTCATTAAAGCCTTTAAAATTGAATTATTCAATGAGAAGTCACTGAACTTACAAAACCATTCACTGTCAATATCAACTAATGAAAAGACAAGACATTGTGCATTGGCTATCAAGGGATTTTTAGGTTCTTTATTCAATCCAGTCAGAAATGGTGGCTCACCTCCAAGAAAGCAAAGCTGTAGAGAAAACTCATAAAATAAATCTCTGGTAGAATCAACAACACAGTTCGTCTCCCATGGCTTGGCCAAAACCATGGGATGTACATAGGTCATAGAGCAGTAATGTGGGATTAACTTCTTAGTGCTTCTGTATGGGCATATTTGAGGTAAGTGTGATGTGCTGACAGCTCAGTTCAGGCACCTGGAAATACTAGTGATATATTGGCAGCTCAGATACCACAGAGGTGTTCTTTTAAAGTAGCTTACACATATTCAGTACCTAAAGTTTTTACAACAGCATCTTTTACAAGGAGTAGATCAAAAACCAACTGGTATTACTGAGTGGGCACTCAAAATTATGATTACAATTCAAAGAAATTAGGTGCAATGTTCTGACAAAAGCATATCTTGCCAAGATTGCTTGAAGATAGAATTTGATGTATCAGTTAATTATAATCTGAGTATGCTGGCACAAATCCAGTAGACTTCTTTGTTCTCTCGCACCCTCTTTTCTTCACTTGACTGGGTGGTAGAACACAAACATCTACACTTGATGTGCTCTGACTCAAACATTAACAGGATTATAATGTTTCTGAAGAAGATATAGGTAAGCAGAACTATTATATTAATATAAAATCTCAGCACAGTGGCATTTGTCACTTTGACCAATCTTACGCTCAGAGGAAACTGGGTCTGGGAAGGATCTCAAAAGCTCATCTAGGCCATCCTCTCAAGGTTTACGCCAGATTCAACTTGGCCTAGATTGTTCCAGAATACTTAGTACATCTGTACTTAATAATCTCTGATGTTGAAGATCTCACATGACCTCACCTGCCTTCCCCAGCACTTCTTTCTACTGTTCTTGGTGTTAGAAATCTTTTTCTAATGTCTAGTTGCAAATTTTTGTGCTGCAATTTTTTTCTTCTCCATATTTAAAACTGACTTTACCATAATGCTCACAGGGAGGTGGGAGAAATAAATGAAGTGATTTTGTGAGAATAAAAACCACTTTGTACTCACATATGAATTTTTCGAGGATATTTCTGACCAGCCTCAGACCCAATCAGGATTTGGGATAAGTGGAGTTATTCTGCCTCCTGTGAATTCCACATTTCAGCCTTCTCTTCACTTCTGTCTGAAGGGCTTTCTGGACAGCAGCAATGATGAGGGTGTGCTTACTTAGCAAAAAGGCCATTTTGGCTCCTGATTCTGCAGTTCAGTGGCTGACAGAAGCCTTTGTATCTGTGTCCACATATTTGGGGTTTGTGTAATGGCACCTAGAGTTTAGAACAAATGTTTATATTTCAGAGTAAGATGCTTATATTTCTCCTTCCCTCTGCCCGTTATATGTGGGCAGAAACATTCCCTCTTCTGTGGGTTTTCAGAAGTACTTTGTATCTGGATATCTTTGTGTCCAGATAGAGAGTAAAGAATGCCCTAAAGAATGTGGGGAGATACCCGTTACACTGACATCAAGAATATGTATTTGCCCCTCTCACCCTAGTCTAAGCTGAATCCATTAAAACATAATGATGCACATATTCAGCAATTTTGCAGTAGCTGCTGAGAGATGCTTGTGTCTTCTGAATCCTCATGTTATGGTCTTACCATGTGATGTTTGTGTGCTGCACTGCTTTGCATTTTCCTGCTTTTTTTTAAAATGCTGGGAAATATTTCTGAAGATCTTAATGTTTTTGATAGCTCAGAGATGTTGATTATTCCACTGGGCATATCTAGGGTTATGGCTCAAATGCTTCAGAAAAAATCCATGGACTTGCTTTTGTTTTCTCCCTGGAACATATACTATCACCACAGAGGACATCTGGAAACTGACAATTCAACACCTGGAACCAAGTCCCTACCAAACTCAATTAAACTGGAGAATTCAGCCGCTTAAAGGCTGTGAGAGAATTCTGTTGATTTGTAAAGAGGAAGCTTGTTGTGCTTTAAGTATTTTGACACATCTTCAGCTTGTATAAATGAACATCATCAATGGAAAAAAAAAAAAAACTCTTAAATTTTCTTAAGAAGTTGGCCATATATCAATGAAGTTTTCAAGCCAAAAACAAACAAACAAACCCAAAACCAACAAAAAAAACCAACCAAACCAAAACAACCAAACAAAAAAACCCAAATCAAAACAAACCCAGGCATATCAGTTATGTTTGTCCTGGCATTGTATCTAACGGGTGTTTAGCTATCCTAAAAGTACTACAGATTATTTTAGAGCTGAGGGATTTTCTTGAAGTATTATAGAACTTCTGTTACACTGAAGCTATCATTTCCAGACAACACTGACTATTAGGTACCACAGGTATCCATGACCCTTCCTCAGTGCAGGACAGACTTAGCTAAAACACATCTTTGATTTAAGGATATGAAAATAACAGATGGGATCCATCTGCCTGCCCTGCATAGGCAGGAAGCAGCCTTCTCCCTTTAGCTACTTGATGTTATCTTCAGCCTCAGGATGTTATTTGACTTCTTCTTAAGACAAAAAAATAGTTGTGAAAAAACTAAATCTTGCAGCAATTGTAGAGCTTCTGTAACTTATTTCCTTGAGCCTTATTAGGACAAATTTGTGTGTTATCTGGTGCTTCAACTGGTAGCCAGTTTTCCCAGTGTGCTTGATAGTGGTTTCATGCAGTAGCATACTTCACAAGGTCATTTTTATTTTATGTTCTATTTTCAGGAAATTGATTCAGTTTGGAGGTTGTTCGTTTTTGACAAGTGCTGGGAAGTGGGGGAGGAGTAGCTGAGGCATCAACGCACATTGATTGAACTATAGGTGTGGTTTTAGGTTATGTGTTATAGCATTAATGTTTCAGTATCACTGTAACAGTGTACAGTATCACTGTGATCTACAACACGCATTCCAGGACTTGTGAAGGATTCTCTGGAACTGTTATTTGTTATTGCCTGAGAAGTACAGTCAGCATGAGCTAGGGTTGTTTGTGCGGGTGGAGCCAGTTCTGGTACCCTTATTCACTGAAAGATAAATTTAACTTCTCCTAGAGTGTGCACAGAGTTTCTGAAACACTAAATAGAACATAAGAGTAAAGGGATGCTTTGCATCACTGTAGAATGGTCAGGATGCTCTCCTAGCATTACCTTGTCAACCTGCTATTTTGTTCTCTTGCCACCTTCTGATTGTAACTGAAGTGTGCAACACAAACATTCCATTTCTGAAACACTAAATAAGTGCAATGAAGTGATTTCTCCACAAACCATTAATTAACAATAATAATAATATTAATAATAATATGATAATAATAATAACAATAATGCACACACCAAAAAAACTACCACACGGAATGCTAAAATGTTTTCATTTCTTATGTTTAATTTTAGTCTTGGAACTGAACCAGGTGATTATTCCTACTTACGGAACTGTGCCGGATCAGCAAAACCTTCGTACTCCTGAATGGGTGGGTACTTCTTTACTTTAACTTGATTGCCTGTAATATATTCCCATATAGATATGCAGCAGTCAGTAGCTGTTCCAGAAGACTAGCATTCCTTTGCATTTGCAGCACATGCAGTTCATCTGTGTGATTGAATCTGAGTTGCTGTTATCCCCATTCCCCTAAAGTTACCTGAAGTCACTGACTCAGATGTGAAAGTACAGGCTGTCACAGGCACTGGACTATTTAAAAGTGACCCATATATATTCACTGTAAACCAATACATACACGTAGACCTCCTCTCTCTATGTAATTTTGTTCATGAATGTGTAGGGTTTGTGTGTGTATACAAGGATAAATAGTTCTGAACACACCCTACATATAAACACATATACCCTGTAAATTCATACACACCCAGGTAGGTATTAGTTGGCTGACATGTGACTCCAGGATTCATTTTTACAGAAAGCTTGGAGACACCAGGAAATTCTTTACTCCAGAGACTGAAGTGACAAGAAGGAAAAAGACCTAGAGGCATCTGTTCCCTTTACCAAAGTTCAGATTTGCCAGCTCGCCTAATGTTCTCTGCAGTTCACAGGCTGCTGGCTCTAGGTCAAGATCCCCTGCCTCAAATCTCATAGAAAGCCAATACCCAAGCTAACAGGAAATGAGGTTCCTTCTGGAAGGTGGACAGCCTGGCCTCCCCTGCCCCTGTGTTTTTGCAGCTTCATTTGAAGCTGCTTCAGTCTCTGGAAAAATGTTTAAACATTTTTGGAAGCATGAGGTGCAACCAAGAGCTTTCATTTCCCAAATGAGTGCCCTCCTTCTTAAACTCTCCGTGTGGTTCACTGAATTTTTTTTATATATTTATATGAAATGGAATAGCATCGAAACAGCTGGAATGTCATATACCTTGTGGTTAGAATAGTCTCCTGTAGCAATCTTCTTAGAATTTATTTTTATTTCTCCTGAAAATTGATGGTCAAAATCAATTTTTATTTATATATATATATAATTTTTATTTTGCTACTAAACTCATGTTTACTAGCAGTTATAATTTCTGCTCAGTTTTAGCAGCATCTTCTCTGCATTGCTACTTCCATGTCATGCCCCCCTTGTCATTGAGTGGGTAGTTTCAGTGAGTTGGAGGAGGTAGAAAGATAAAATTGAGATATACTGAACCTGTTTGCTAAATGAACAAGAGCTAATTGCAGGTAGAAATGGAAATCAAACAGGAAGCCTAACCTTAAATGACTGAATAGAAGAGAAGTACTATGCATTTTGTCTAAACCTAGATCATGCTTTGCACCTGGCAGTATTCTGGAAATTTTATTTCATTTTGCAAATCATTCTGGAGTAGCCAAAACTAAGTAAATTATTGACTAATAGAAGCAGCCCTGTTCTTCTTATGGTGCTGTCTCCAATTACAGGGTCATATGCTAAGTTTGCCACAAGATCCCTGATTCATTTGACACATGAATAGGACAATTATCTTCAAAAAGCCTAAATTCTGTGTAAATGTTGTTTGTACTGCTTCAGCAAGGTGTAAATGTGGCAGGAAACTACACTGAAGGAATTAAAGGCTCTTGAGACAGGCGAAACTGAATTCAATCCTAGATAACTGGACTCATAAAGTCACAGCCACCTTTTGTTTTTTTCCTGAGTGTCAAGGGAGACCATCTGTGACCCTGTTTGCATTAGTTCAAAGTAGTGACTCTCTCTTTGAAGAGAGAGAATTGCTGAGCTCTCTGGAAAAAGTCACTTTCCTGGTGTCTCAAGATGCAACTCCAAATTTAGGAGGCAGTGAACATGTTTTAGCATTGATATCTAGATGCCTTATGTGATCAGTGTTAAAATGAGGGTTATACTCTTACTTGCTCTCTTGGTGGTTCTTTTAAAATTATATTTTTCAATATTTGCAGAACATGGGGATTCAATAGGAGAATACTGCAGGCATACTCAGAAGGAAAGCATCTATTTTAAGCATCTGGGCCATTTAGATGTGGTGTAACAAGAAAACCAAACCAAAACAAAACAAAAAAACAAGCCAAAACAAACAAAAAAAATAGACATTAAGGAGTATTCTATAAATAGGAGCAGATTCCATAACTACAAGGAGCCATAGAAGTATGTCATGTGATTGTACAATTAAAACATATATCATAAACAATATGTACAAGGAAGACAAAACTGCATAGACATTGTTAATGTCCTTTTCCAGCTTATGTTTCATTTTGCAGCTTATCTGCTTTAGAGGTAGATAGTTTGAATTTGCATGTAACAATAAGATTTTTTTTTTTTGAGAGTCAACATCTGCAGAGAGGACGTTGACTTCTTCAAACTGTCTATTCTTGCTGCCCCTCACATACAGTTTCTTCAGGAAGAATAGGAAGGCTTCTGGGATGTCCGAAAGAGTAAATTTCCCAACTCTTGCATCTCCAGAAAGATGGGAGTTGCTGAAAAGCAGGTTTTCAGCAGTGCACTTTCTTCATTTTATTTATAAGTAAGGCCATTTGGTCTCTCTCTAGTCAGGAGTGACTGGAATTCCTCCTGCAGCCAGCAGCAACCTGTTGCTTAGACAGGAAGTCAAGTGGGTGTCTGGTCCAAACTTAGCTCAGGGGACAAGGCATCCCAATGCCTGGCCAGTTACCAGCTGTTTTCTGCTGACAGAAATGTGTGACTGTTATGACACCCCATATTTTTTCTAATTGTCTTTAATCTAAGTTTATTTCAGTTTTTTACATAGAAAAAATTCCTTTGCATGTTGAGGAAGTGAAAGAAAAACCTTCTTCTGATAAAGTGCTTGTTAATATTCTCATTGTTGCTAAAAAGAGAACTAAAACAGTCCTCTGTTGTCATTAACAAATATGGGTAAAAAGGGAAAATATTAAAGACACAACAGTTTTATGGTCTGACAGAGACAGAGCAGCATTATTATGCAATATGCAAATAAACTTACATCTTCCATTATATATCTTATATATCACCTATATCAGTGGCATCCAGAAATAAATGCTTGTGTTGGTCCTAATGTCAGAAAGCTGTGTTGCTCAGAAGATAAAGTAATAAAAAATCTTATTATATGTCAGTGATAGCAGGAAGAACTTCCTATTTCTGTAACGTTTTCTTCAAATGATCTCAAAATCATTTACAAATAATTATGTTTCATGATATCCTGGTAATATATTTTTTTTTTCTTTTCATTTACTTGATTTGAAGTTTCCTGAGGTGGGTAGAGAGAAATAACTGTGCTCCTAAACAGACACTCTGAATTTTTCACCTTTGTAAAACCCACAGCTGGTGTGCAACCTGCTGGTCCCCCTTGGGGCTGTCACTGTGCCCCTGCAGGAGGATTTTTTGCAGGTGTCTTGTCAGCAGAGGCAATGTTGCACAGCCTTTGCTCTGCTCTCCTCTTTCCCAGTACTGATTTATTCCCTGGCATGCCACAGAAAGCTGTTTTGAAGCATATCTGAAAATTATGTGAGGTTGCAGACAAGTAGTTTATCCCTCCAGTAATGATTACATTTGGTGCTATTGACAGTCACACCAAAGACTCATGTAGGCAAAATAAAGCACTTCTTTTATCCTTTCAGTTAGATAAATCATTCCTGCAAAATCTCTTGTTATTAAAAAAAAAATCAGCTTACAATACTGTGCTTATTCAAGGTGTAGTAAACAATAAATAACTGCAATTCCTGTGCACGCATCTTCATGCTTGTCTCGGTGCTGCCCTTCCCCTGCATTATCCCCACTGAATGTTTAATTACATAATGCTTAGAGAACCTTGGAAAAGTGATCAGGTTTCTCAGTAGTGCAACTGCTTTTCCTCCTCTGGTATGAAGCATTGCTGTTTCTGAAGAGAGCTTTCCACTTGTATGGTCTCCTTTCATTTCTACTGCAGGCATCACATGTAGCCATGACTACAAGAATGGTCTCAGGAGTAAGACACGGCAACTCCCCTTAGATACCAGCAAGCCTGGTTATACTTGTGGAGGGGCACACGGAAATCTCCCTCCTGAGGAGTCTCAGTCAAGGGGGTGTTTGGGTGTTCCATAATGTGGGCATTTGAAGCCAAGCCAGTTACTTCAGCCTTTTACAGCTCAGTGTGTAGGGACAAGCTTGTCTTCATGTCCCACTTGCCCCTTCTCCAAGTGCTGCTGTGCCTCAGGCGCTGGGAGAGCAGATGGCATCGGCTGGCCACTTCTTGTGCTGGATTACCCAAGAGTGCAGGAAGTTCCTTGTTCCTCTGCTGAGGTGGCTGCTGGGGGATGAAGTCAGGGAGGATGAAGGGAAAGGAAGAGAAGGGGAAAGGGAAGGGGCAGCGATCAGGCTGCCTCTAGACTAACTCATGTAGGTGTAACCTCAGTTTTCCAAAAGCTTTAGTCACAGCCAGGTCCCCCTCTCCTTCAGATTTCGTCTGTTAATAAAGCAACTAATGGTTCCCTGTCTCCCATTGGCACTCAAGCAGTTGCTTCTACAGTACCTGGAGAGTTCTGAAGCACTGTGGACTGTGTGCTAAATATAATTAGTATTTCACAAGTATTCATATTACGTTTTTTTATTTATTAATGATGTTAATCAATATTAACTTGCTGTCCACTTGGGTGTTATCAAAACAATGGAGTGCAAAACCAATTGCCTCCATCAGTACTTAAAATGTGATTATGCTGCGGCTAAGGAAATTAGATAGTACAGTAAATAGACCTCATGTCAGTGGGCCTGTTCATTATTCTGGGTTATAATTTGCTACTGATCTTAAGAAAAATTACATATAGGAATTTCAGCCCCATTAACTTATATGTCTATGCATGCGAGCTTGTGTGCATTTGTATGATGACAATGTTTGTAATGCTGTCAAATAATATTGCATATTAAAAAAAACAAACAACAAACCCAAACATTGTCTCAAAGCAATTACTAACTTCAGAGTACAGCACATCTTTTTGGTTTCCAGTCCTGTTTTTCCCATGATGATTATGTTGAATAATACATGCTTTTCCATTAGCAACTATCCAATAGGGATTACAAGATACACCACACGTGATTTAATGTGGCTGTCAGAAACTTGGCTATTACTTTCCCTTCTGCATTTTACTTCTTACTTTTAATTGAGCAACATTTAATGTTACATTACAATTGATTTGTGTGGATCTTAATCTTGATCTCTTAAGTATTCAGGCTTAATGAGACAATTCTTTATTATTGATATATAGAGTGTCTATGGATAGGTCAACTGAACAACACCCTTGTGATTAAAAGCAATAGTGATTGCCTTTAAGAAGTTAGCTTCATAAATATGAACTTCTGTGTACCTGGATTTGTGCAGTCCAATATTTACTAATCTTTTAGCTATTTTCCATTTATATGTCCATAGTTTGAGAAAGAGAGAGAGAGATAAAGGTGTATGTATATGATCAATAATATTTATACACACATGTGAATGAAAACACGTGTGAGTAAATTCATGAGTCAGAATACTGATTAATAGGTAGCTTTTATATCTATTTTATATATAGTTTTTATAACTATTTTATATATACTTTTTAGCATATTATTATTGATAATCCAGTTAAGCCAGTTATTGCTGCTTTTATAAGTTTAAAGAAGACTACATTTAAAGGAAAATTATTTAATGAAGTTATGCCAACTCAAATTATGATCAAGCCTTGTTGTATCAAAACTTGATTTGATATTGGCTGTTTTCCATTTCTTTCTTCTCTATTCTTTGGAAGAAGTGCTAAAAGGTTCCTCCTTCTATAATTTCAAATGCTTAAATTTTACAACTAAGCTCTATCTCTTTAAACAGAGGTTATTATAATGATATTCCTAGAATTCCAAAGAAGAAAAATCCCAATTAAAAACCCTTGTACTTTTTGCAGTGGCAACCCTTCCCCCTGTTATTCATTACTTCTGTTTCCAGCATTGCAACATGAAGCCATTTTAGCCTGTACTGGAGCCTGCTGAGGTTCCAGGGGAGAGCAGAAGCTGCTGCGCTGGGCTTGGCTTTGTGCCTGCTGGGCTCCACTCTCCACACCTCCCTTCTGCCAGTACTCCAGCACCTCCCAAGCTGTCTCCCAGCAGGAGCTGTTGGCTGTTGTTAATGCTTTCCTCCCAGTAGGAATCTAGTCAACATTAAATCATCATGGTTATGTTTTAAATGAGACTGGAAATGGTAGCAGCAGGGCTGTGTTCACACCCATGACTAGTCCTCAGCAGAAGGAAAACTTGTCAGGGCCAGTTCCGATTTCTTGATGGGACTATGCTAACTTCAACTTGCAACAGTTTAGAAATTCACACCTGTGACTTGCTTCGGGTGATAGAGATAGCTAGTGTCATTGTGGTCTGGTGATGCCATCTGAAAGCTTTTTCCCCTAAAACTTTGTTCACAGTAGGCAGTTGTATGTTGATTTGGTGACTGCCCAGGTAGTCTCTGAATCCTAGCCCAGGCTGTGAAACTAACATACAGCATGTGTGTATATTGGCCATTTGTCAGTGTGTGCATATGTGTGTGTGTGTGTGTGTGTGTGTGTGTGTGTGTGTGTGTGTGTGTGTGCAAGTTTGTCAGCTGCTACTTGCTGTCAGGTTTGTCACAAATCCCAATGCACAGGTAGGATTCAAAGAAAACTGTTCTATTCAAGAATCTGCTTAGACTTTTGAAGCAACTAAGTTAACAGGACCTCTTTACAGCAGGTCCTAGCCTTTGCACATATGATGTAAAAAATAGCGAGTTTAAACTCCCCCGAGTTTATTTAAAATATGGACATTTTGTCATAATTATGGAGAGACACATCTTGGTCAACTATTTTGGCTCAACCAGTAAATAGTAACAAAATAATCTACAGGGAGAAGTTTAGAAAAAAAACCGTGGGAAATTTTGTTTTGGAAACACTGACACATGTGGTTCCTAAACACTGTATGTTCCCTGGAACTCCGGTGCTCCTGACTGAAGACTACATTCTTCTCAGTTCTTCATAGTTGAAGAACAATCATTTCAGGCTGCATTTCAGGGGTTTCTGACACCATAACCACATTTCCATGCCCTTTCCGTGGAACAGACATCCCAGAATTCCCAAAACCTAATCTAACATGCTTTTATGAAGTTTGGTCTACACCAACAGTGAAATTCTAGGGATGGGACATCTGGGGATCTTTTCCATGTCCACAGCATATGCAAGAGATTATTGTGTGTCATTTTGCCTGACCTGATTCTGCCTTGGGCTGCCCTGCATGCCCAGTCAGCTGGAGGCCAGGGTTCCACTGCAGTTCTTGGCAGCTTTGGAGATCTTATCTTCTCTAATGCCATGCTAAGTCCCATTTCAGACTTTTGATTTCTATCAATTTCAGTGTCACTGCCCCCATTAACACCATGGGTGGATTTGGCCAAATAGCTGAGAGGTTGGTGCTCATTATATTAAAGGATTCTGATAATATTACAACTATATATTACCTGAAAGGAGGGGGTTGTTAATGCGTGATAGTGCCCTCAGTAAGAAACTACAAGCCATTACTCAAGCATTCAGGTTTCCCTGTCACCGATGTGTCTGTATCGTTTCACACATGAAATAACACATTAAGATGTTGTTAGTGGATATGACAATCTATTCAACTTTCCTCCAGGGACTAGATAATGGCTTATGGATATATTAAAACTTCTGATTTTGGCATCTATTATAACATGATGGATGAGTGGCATACAACAATGGTTTTTTGCTTGCTGAGATGTTGCAAATAAAATGAGAAATAAATCCACATAGTATATGTCTGTTTTGAGAGTTCATCTGCAGCGTGACCATATTCTTTGTTCTCCAGGCAGTGGTGGGCTCAGGTATAAGTGTGCATGAAACTGCTGCTTTTTTTTTCCCTAATAATTGCAGAGATGCTTAAACTTCTGGCAGGTAAGGGGACAGATGGGAATATACTAATTCTGAGACTCCCATCAGGCAGCAACATATCTTGCAGATGAACTATCTAACAGTGTGTCCATGATGGCATAAAAATTACTGGGCATACAAATTATGTGGCACTGGTGCTGCATCACAGTGCTTCCCCCATTGTGAAAAGCTAATGTACCACTTTTAAAGAAGATAATCAGGTCAAAGTTCTGTTGATGTCATGTAGAGACCTGACAAATTCCTCTGGATATTTCTTTTTCCTTCCTTATACTCTGTGCAACTTTGTCATTTTGGACTTCTTGTTACACAAGGCTGATATACCTTGAATTTCAATGTTCACTGAAATACTGTGTAACAGGAAGCAAGTAAGAAACTAGCGAATAAAGATCTTCATATTAACCTATGCTACCTGCCTTCCAGGTGGATTTTGATGATAAGCCTGATTCCTTGTTCTTCAGTGATGGGCAGAGAAGAATTGACTTTGTTTTGGTGTATGAAGATGAAAGTAAAAAAATTACTCATAAGAGGAGTGATCGTAAAAAGCATAAGGTGAGTTATTTTTCATAGACGGGGTGTTAGAGCCATGGGCAGAAAGGACAGTGCCCTCACCCAGAACAACAATTGCATTGCCTTATCCTCAGCGTACTCTTCGGAGCTGGGAAACTGAAGCCCATCAAACTGAGCAGGGAATAGGGCTCAAACCAGTAGATTGTTGTGTAAATAGGCAGAGTTCTGCATATCATCTCTGTTACTGTGTTCTTGGTGGCCTCAGAGTATCTTCTTGGGAGGGAACCCTTTAGGAGATTTGAGCAGAAAAGTGCTGGTATCAGGTTCCTGCTTAGAATTAGACACCAAGTTCTTCAGACTGGGGCAATTTCTGTACCTACAGTAATTCAGTTAGGCCCCTAATGGACTTTGGTATTAAAATCAGTGTATTCAGAGAAACCCAAAGGACATAGCTGACCAGGTGCTCCAGATCACAGTTATGAACATAGCTGCTGACATTCTGACCAATAAAGTAGCTAAGTTTTTCATGGGAAATAATTGTACATGATGTTGCCACTAGAATTTTTCCCTGTACCTCTTCCTCATTTGACACTTCAACAGCTTGGCCCTCCCTAGGGACCTTACAAAAAATTTCTGACCGTATCCAGTGACTTCTTGATGCTCCTTAGCAGCTATGAACCACAATAATATATTATTTTTAATTATTATATTTTAGTCATTTAATCAGTTCCATCAGTGGACAACATTCCTTATGGCACCCAGGGTCACAAACCCAAGCTATTTTAATCATGACCTGTCAGAGAAATACACATCCACAAGACTGGAGACCCCTTGGCACCTCCACTCACCCACCCACATCCTTCTGTGATTTAGCAATAATCCACGTTACAGCAGCAGCAGCCTCAGGTCGAGACAGACCAGGACAAAGATATCACTGAAAGCAGCTCATATACAAATAATGATTTGCAGTTAAGAAAGAGAAGAGTAGGAGTAAAAAAGCCTGTAGCTAAGTTGGTTGATATTCATTACACAATGTTGTTGTTGGCATTAACGGGACAGCCATAAGGAATGTTGTTAGTAGGGTTTGAGGGAGTCCTGCTGTGGGTGGATGTTGCATTACACATGATCACAGGATCAGCAATAAAAATTAATTGAAAGAGGTAATTAGAAACAAAAAGCTGCCCCTTTGGAAAGAATTGTTTTGATCAATTAGCATTCTATATTTCTGTTTGTAATACTTGGCTATTGCCCAAATGTACTTAAAAATATAATGAGCATCTTTTCCAAACAGTGATGGAAATTAAATGTGAGCAATGGAGTAGTATTTTTAGTGTAGCATTAATGTTAGACATTAGCCAGAACAAAACCATGAATAATTAGACCAGAAGATTGTGGGTAATAAGCTAGGTGCTTGCAAAAAACTTTACGTTTTAAGGTCTTAGTCCCACAAAGATCCACACTGAACCTGTGGCATGCTGAGGAAGAAAAAGCAGTCTACCTACATGCAACAAATGAGAGAACAAGAGCATATTAGGGGAACGATAAGGTGAAGACTGAGTGGCTGGGGAGCAGTTCTGTGGAAGAGGCCCTGATTGTCATTGTGGAGAGCAAGCTGAACAGGAGCCAACCGTGCAGCCTGACAGCAAAATGGCCAACAAAGCCTGTATGGGCAGTACTGCCAGGAGAGTGAGACACATGACTGGCGTGAAGTGGATTTCTCAGAAGAAGGCTGAAAACAGTGGCGATGGCAGTTTTCAGAGCCAGTATTTCCGTGGATAGGGAGAAGCTGAAGCCATAGGGAGACTGTACATGTGTACCTTATGTCTGAGACTGAAAGGAAGATGACAGTTTATGGTGCAGTTCTGCATCCTTAGAATTCCAGGGAGATAATTGATATTTTAACCTACCTCAGTTCCCAGAATGGTGTGGGGATGATGCTGCCCAAAGATAGCCTCAGCTTTCATCAGTGTCGGCATAAAATCTACTTGATGGTTTGTCTTTACTGACACTGTTTTTTATTTGGTTGTAATTTTTTCTGGGGCAAATGACTTCCACCCTTGTGAAGAAATACAACCAAAATGAGGATTATTGCTATTTACAATCAGTTTTAAATACTGCATACATCACTGACGATCAATGACGAACTGAAAATGCTGAATTCTTTAAGTAGCATCTTATGTAATTTAAGGTATTTCAAGCCTGAATAGGTTCCTTGCTCATACTACTCTTTCTTTGACTTCCCTGACAGTTTCATAGAGCTATTATCCAGAGCTTTATTGTGCACAGAATTTGGAAACTCCAGCTTACTGAAAAATAGAAAATCCAGTGAAGACTGTTCTTGTGAGGTGACATCCTCACATCACTGAAGTCAGGAGTAACTGGCCACATGCAATGTTACTGATCTGTGAAATCCGGGGACCAGGAGTGGAGTCACTGGGACCAATTCTGTCCAATGCACCCACCACCCCACCCAATTGCATGACACGGAAGTCACTTCAGAATTTAAATTATTAGTGGACATCTGCAGATCTACATTTCTGAAGTAAAATGTTTTAGGTGCTGCACTGGGTTTGTATGATACTGAGCATGGAGGAGTCCCCAAACACTTACTGAATTTAGACAGAAGGATTTGAAAATCAGACCACAACCTATGTATCCAATTTACTGAATTAAGAGAAACAAGGCACCTATTCTTCTGCAGCAAGAGAAGAATCAGATCCTGGGATTATCATTATATTGGATTTTAATGACTTTCTGTCTTTTTTCAAAAGAATTGCATGAGTGTAACATTAGTTTATATTAATTAACAGTATTCTTGGGAAAACATCTCAGAGGACAGAAGGAAATAACTAAAAGCATGGGTGTGATTTGGGTAGTGGGGATAAATATATGGATTCTGAAGCTGTTGGAGATGCACAGTGGCACTCTTCTGGAGGCAAAGTCAAACTAATGAAATGGCAACGTCATGGAAGTTTCCAACATAATTTATAGATCCAAAAGTTAGCGGATAAGTTTCATATATGCAATTCAATTCAAGCTCCAAACCTTTTTAAGTTGGTATACAATTAATTTTGCAATCTCTAGCAAAAATCAAACTGCCAGGAGCAGATTCCAGAAACGGTACCTTGCAAGCAATTGAAATTCCTGCCCAAAGCATGGTTTTTTAAACCTACAGTTTTAATACCCTATTTGTCAGGATAGGTTACCATCAGATTGGAATTTAAATATCACCAGTCTTTTCAAGAATGCTCCCAAATGCCACTTCTATCTGTTGGGGTCCTCAAGGAGCTCATTGTTGAAAGTCAAAGGTTCAGGGGCAGAAAGGTAAATGCAAAAAAAATCAATGCAGAGTGTCATTCTTGTCCATCTACTTTCCCCCAACAGAAATAAACAGAAAGGCTGTCAGTCATTTAAGCAGGAATGTGGGCAAAACCTTGTTTTTCAGCCATGAAGGAATCTGTGCTTCACATAAATAGACAGATTTTTTTTCAAAATTGAATGAAAACTGTAATTCTTGGAGAATATTACACACATCTTGTTGGTGTTTTTTTGAAGTATAGTCATACTGGGAACTTTGGCAGGGTTTCAGAAGTTAGTTTTCATAAGCAAACAATGAACAATTTCTGCCTCTAGAGTTGTTTAGTTCAGATCACCAACAGAAAAAAAAATAAACAAACAAACAAAAAAACCCCAATGACTAAACAAAACAAAAATAAGCTTAGGTAATTTCTCAAACACAAGTTGTACTTATCCCACTGCTTAGCATGTGTTATACCTGTGGTAAGAACACAATACTTATGTTTACAGAAAGAAGGGTACCTGAATGTGATTTTATGTAGTGATTTGAGGCAGTAGAGAATGACAGGCTCTGCATGCCTGTGGTGTGCTGAACCGGCCTACTCAGGATGTCTGATAACAAGTATGGAAGGGACCTTTGGCACTGGGAGGAGGGCAACCACACTTGCCCTCATCTCTGCTGGAAAGATTGGTTTTGAGGCAGGAGCTCAGTGAAATAAAACCTCTGTTCCTGAGGCAATCACAAATCCAAATATTACTTCTTTGCCTGGTGGAAGGAAGGGTGACAGAAGGATGCAAACACAGATGGAAGGAGGGAGTTACACTGAAGTTACTACATACATTCATAGGACCAGAAATGGGTATATCCAAACAGGGTGACTAGAAACCACTCTTGGGGACAAGGATAGATTGCAGCGTTGCCAGTTCTGTGTGGTCATGGATCAGGTTTCAGAAAACCAAGAGGCTGGGTTAAAATTAAAGGGTATCTCAGAAAATATGTATTTGGAGTTCTTTGGGTTTGGGGGTTTTTTTGTGTCATCTTTTATAACGTGCTCTGCTTCACATTTTTATGATTATCTTCAAGCATAAGGGAAAGACGCTTACAGAGCAGAATTTCTCAATCAATTTATTTTCTGATGATGACAACTGAGAGTTTGAGGAAAGTTTCAAATATCAAAGAAACAGTGAGGGTTGGCAGCTAGCACTGATACAGTGATCACTCCACTCCATTCAGCTGATTTCCATGGGGGAGGCTTTGAGACCCATGGTCTTTCTCTTAGTGACTGTGATTCATCTGTTGCCTGTCAGGTAGGACAGAGGTGGCTGCTCAAGCACTCTTTTCTTGTTAAGATTTTTCCCCTGAAATCACATGGAAATTGTTCTAGGGAACTTCTTGCACAAAAGAAACTTAACAAAGATTTGAGTTGGTGTTCTGTCACTGTAATCAAAGCAAATCCTCCCTACCATTTACAAAACACGGGGAAAACTGCTACTGATCTGCTACCAATTTCCAGATCCACAATCTTTTTAATCTCCTCAGCTTGGCAAAACAATCACCAGACACTGAAAGCACTATGGTGAAAGAAGCAGCTCCCAAGAGCTGACTCTTTTATGTGCCTGTAATACTTGTAATTTACTTACACTCTGCTTTCACTTTCTTGAGACTGTATACAATTATGCATCCTGTTGTGTCTTAGTCTGTCAGCTAGCCATTCAGTCATCAAAACCTGTGTCAGGTTTAGATCAGCAGCATTACCATGATTACTTTATTATTGCAACTTAGCCTTGCAGGAAGCTGAGCAAAATGCTGGATACTAAAATAAACTTTGGATTGTCTCCACCTTCCAGCCTAATAAGCTATCATATCTATACACTGTATTCCCTAGTCAAGGCAAAACCACTGTAGACTCCTCTGGGTAAAAGTCTAGCTCTTCCATAGATCATTATATGCATAATTCAATCATTTATATAAAATACCAAAACGCCTAATTAGCAAAGCCTCCCAGGGGCTTTGTTTCTCACTACTTGCATTAATGCATTATTAGAAATCTTAATATTGTCAACATTCCTCTAAGATTTTGAGGGCAAAATTAATTTTGGGAACTCCTTGCCATAGTAAATTATTAAAGGAATCTGATTAAAAGACTTTTAAAAAATAGTATTAGACTTCTACAAATGAGAATTGCCCTGCATCTGTCTTTGTGCTATTTAGAAAGAAAATGAAACAGGTATTTAGCCCCCTCCTTTTTTTATTTGCTGAAACAAAACAGAACACAGGTTTAAATGTTTTCGTGATTCAGTATTATTCACTTTAGAATGAAACACGTGAATATGGAAGAAGCAAAGAGGTTGGATAAAATGGCAGAAGAGTTACTACTGGAGTAACAAAAAAATCCTTTGTTATGTACTCTATATATTAATGAACTGGTTTGAACATTGAATTTTAAAATAATAAAAATTTCAGAGGAAATCATTATGTAATTTACTTAGAAGCCAAGACTGAACCTTTACCTTTGAAGGAGGCTGGAGAGCACCATTACCTGTTAAATATTGAAAAATGCAAGGAAATATGTTACTGCAAGGAAAACAGTCATTCCCACTTGGGATTCTAAGTCAGAGCTGGTAATACAATGAGGGTAATTAGATGTATATATTATAAACTTATATATTGCATATATATATACAATATTATATGTGCAGTGAAAAAATATAAAGAGCATTATACTGTCTCCAATAACCAAGTGTTTAATGAGACATGGAGAGATACCTCCATGGAGAGTGCTATCCAAGATTTATCCTGGGAAAAGCGAGGAAGGAGAAAGGTGATAAGTACTGATGAGAGAAGAAAACAGATTGAAATATTTGGCTCTTGTCCCTAACTTGGGTAGAAGGTGATATTCACTGGAAAAAAAAAGTCAGAAAAGCCAAAACAGATAAGAAAAATACCTTTCAACAAAATATGAAATTAGGCCATCATGACCATTGCCACATGCAGCAGCTGCAGCTGAGAACTAGCAAACTATAAATGAGGTAGGCTGTTCATATTTTTATTAAGTTTTATAATTATTAATTCCAAGACTTGCTAGAGTTTTGGAAAAATAGTTTTTTCTTGCTTGGAGACTTACAACCATCTTTAATATTCAAGAACTAGATGAAACTTAACATGAATATACAACTGACCTCTTCCTATGGAAACTTCTGAAGACTTTTGCCCTTTTTGCTGAAGCACCCGGTTTTTGCCCCTAGAGTGGACAGGCCTTGGGTTTAGTCCTGAAGACCAATTTCCATGTACCTATCAAAGTTCCTAAGGCTTTTTCTACAGGGTTATTCATTGACTCTGGTCTTTCACAGTAGCAAAAGGCCTGGATCTTAAGCACAGATCTTAAGGCAGTTAGTCTGGCTATAGAGAACTACATGATGAAAAACACTGGGCCATTCTTTTAAGTTCCTGCAGTGGTAGATGCAGAATCCTTTAAGCACATTTAAACAACAAAGAAATTGGCCAGTGGCATGAAAGCAATCTGGGAGTAAGAAAGTAGTATCACCAAGTAACTCCAAGAACCTCACTGCATGCCTAGCCTAACCTGGTACAGCAATAAAACTATCAGACCACAGTGCATTGAAGTTGTCTCCTGCCAGCTAACTGCTCACAGAAGACCTAACAGTTCAGTTAGTGGTTAAAGGTGAAGGACATCAAAGTTTCAGGGACAGCTTTCAAAATTTTCAAGTTCTTCAAAATCTGGGGCATGTTTTTACCTCTGTAATGTACCAGAAACTAAGAGGATGAATTCTCCAGAGTTGCATTTGAGGGCAATATTGCATATCAGACAAAAAAAAAAAAAACTGATCGGGATTAATTAGTAGGTAGGACTGAACCCATCACCACAATAGCTGTCAAGTGGGCTACGGAGTTAACAACCCAACAATTCTGTGTTTTGGGAGGCAATTTCATTCTTCTATGCATACATATTTGTGAAATTTGGAACAGATGTTTTACAGTGTCCAATACCTTTTAACAGAGGAAGAGACAAGTATATGAATCAAACCTGATAAACAACGGCTTGCAACTAGAAGCAACGAGGTCGGTGAGTGCTCTTCCCTGTGTGAATGGCTGCGTTTGAGAGAAGAGCTGCCCCTATGGGAATAAGGAAACTGGATATATGAATTGACATGTAGCATGTCTCTCCTCTCAGGAGAAAAAGGCACACCTTTTTTCTGTTAGTAGTGTCTTTGAGATCTGATGTGAAATCTTTTTAAACTTTGTTTCTCTACCTTCTTCTGCAAAATAAAAGATGGGAAGCTGGGAGGTGACATCAGTCATGTTTGCTCAGAGCTTGGAAAATCAAAATTACTGTCTGTGCCCTACAGAGAGGTTCCTCCCCTATTCTGGCTGTGTAGTACATGTGGGAAGGCAGTGTGTGTCCAGAGCAGAATGCACCTGCCAGAAGAGCGGTGCAGGGTTCCTGCATATGACACTGTTCCTCACAGAGGCTGACACTGTGCAAGTGGTTCTAACTATCATGCTTTGTATATTTTGGGCTGCAATGTCACCTTCAGGCAGTTCAAGAGCACTTTGATGAAGCACACCAGCTGCTGGAGCTGCTGTCTCTTGCAGGGAGGGGTAGAGCCCCTCCAAGTCCCTTCTCTTCCTTCCTACCCTGAAGGGCTGCAGCATTCCATCTGTATCTTCCTGTCCAGGACAATCACTTCCTGTTTAAATTTGTTGTTTGGTAGTTCTACAGTGAGCTCCAGAAAAGGTCACTTTGACCCTTCCTCCCAACTTAGACTCAGAATCCATGGTATCACACTATTTGATTTATGCAGTGGGGACTCCTGCTGCATGGCCAAGGATACAGTCTGGCTCTTCACATTCATAGGAAAGTAAATGCTTGCGTTACAGAACCTAATGATAAATTTGCTAAGACAGACAATGAATGCAACTTTGAATGGGTCATTGATGAGCTGCAAAGAGAGAGAAAATTCTAGGTAGTTCAAGAATTGTTGTGTAAAGTTCCTTGCTTTCATTTTCTTACACAAATATATTTTCAATATTCTTTCATCTCAGGTTTTGGATGAGAAACTTATTTTTGTGAAAGTGCATGCACCTTGGGAAGTGTTGTGCACGTATGCCGAGGTTATGCACATCAAAATGCCTCTGCAACACAATGACCTGAAAACCCAAGACTCAGCTTTCAACTGGTTTAGTAGACTCTTCAGAGTGGATGAAAATATCATCAAACCTGAACAAGAGTTTTTCACTGCCCCTTTTCAAAAGGAACATTTGTCAAACTTTTATATCCATGACAAAGACACATTTTTCAATCCTGCAACCAGAAGCCGAATAGTAAGTCCATGGAGTATTTCTAGCATTTAGTCTTAAAAAGAAACTATTCCCTTAATCAAATCAATGTAATTACCTTCATTAAAACGTCCTGAAAAATTAAAAATGTTTGGGATGCAATAGTCCCGTGTTATTTATGAAATAGCCTGGGCAATCCAGAAGGAAAACATTCCTTGCATTTGTTCCTTCTCTGTTCCACCTGAATTTAAAGGAGGGATTTGAACAGTTTGTATATACCCTATGCAATTAATTTTGTCTGTAATGCTTACCCTTTGCTAACTTGATTGTATGTTGAGACAGTTATAGCTGTGTATGATTACTATCAGATTCTAAGAGACAAAAAAAATATTTTATAAATTTCAGGTTCATTTTATCCTGTCCCGTGTGGAATATGCAACCAAAAACAATGTGAAAAAGTTTGGCATTAACAAATTACTGGACACTGGAATCTACAAAGCAGCATTTCCCCTTCATGATGTAAGTCCAGTGCTTTTAACTAAAATACACTTTGAAATAGAGGTCTGAACTCTATCTGAGGGGTTTATGTCAAAAGATACAAGCACTATTCATTGTCTTATTCCTTGACTGGTTATTATATCTATGTAGAAGAACAAGACATGGTTTGGCTGCAGATTTTCTTCCAAAGCACTGTTGGTTAAAAATGTAGTTCTATACCTGAAAAACAGTTTATTTCACTTGAGAGTTGTTAAATTTGTATTCTCTGGGAGGTGTTCAGTAAAGTGCCTGATCTGAGTGATGGGTCCCATGACACAATGTGTCGTCAGTTCTAAATCAATTTTAACACTTTTCCCTTTCATTATTATCAAGTTTTTCAGTATTAAAATTCCAATCAAATATCAACATTGTTGATAAAGATGTAGACTACAAATCTCATCTTAGGATGCGTGAAAGTCTTGCAGAGTGAGAAGCATTCCTACAGTTCCCAAACACTGCAGTGTACATGCAGGGAGATTCAGGTTTCTGCAGGGACTCTGCTCAGCTGACGAATGTTGAGGGTGGATAGGGAGAGGGCTCCCAGGCTAGAGGATTTTCCTTTTACCCCTAGTCCGGGAGGGGGAGGTGAGGGAGTGAGGCAGAAAGAGCATTTATTGTTCTGGGTAGCTGCTTAAATACCTCCTGGGGGGATTACAAAATGACCAGTGGGGGTTCAGGAGGTCTTACAACTAGCCAATACAATAATGGGTTAACAACCAATAGATGAGCTCTCAGTTATCTCTTAGACATTCCAAAGGTAGAGGTAAGACTAAGGAACCTTGGGAAGAAGGTGAGTTTACACAAAGAGTTACAAAGCCATTTTGAAAGCATGTTCACTTTAAACAACATTAAAACTTCTGCATCCTTTTATATACCGCAACACCCAGCCAGTCCAATGCCTCGCAGGTGATGTCAGAGTCCTGCAGGGAGAACCTTCACTGGTTTGAATTTCATCTTGCAATAATAAGAAATCTAGCTTTTGTAGCTACACTTCTGAAACTTTTCAAGTTACATAATTTAAAGAAGAAAGTTATACTGAAAATTGTTTTGTATTCCAAGGCTAGCAATAGCACAGCAATAGAAAATAACGGAAAAAAAAAATCAGTTTTCAGAGTATTTGACTAAGGAAAAGCTCTATGTGAAGCTGTAAATGCAATACAGTGTGCAAAGACTGCAAGCTGATTTTCTGCATTCTATTACATACACACAACCTTACACCTCTGCATCAGGACCACCATTCTGTGTCCATTCTGTGTGTTCTGTTGAGGAGACATTGAGAACATGAGAGGCCAGTAACTCCTTCAGCTGCTTGGACTTGTCTTAAAATATTCAGGAGGCTTCCAAGGATTTCAAGGAAATCTTTAGGTAGAATCAAGACAAATCATGTTTCTTGTAAGTGAACAAAGCTTTACAGGATAGAATTAGTATAATCTGTGATGATTCATTTTTAAGGTTTCCTGTTAAAGATTTAAAACCTGTCTTGCAGGCTGTTCCTCTCATAGCATGGGGAATTTGGACTCAGTATGACTAGTAATTAATGACTGTCTTTTCATACAATTAAAATTATATATCTCAGCTGCTCTGAAAATCAAAAGTAGCCTGTAGATTTCTGCAAACATTGCATCACAGAGATGGCGAATTCTCTCAAATAAAGTAGGTTTTATTGAAATAGCTTTTTAAATAGCCTAGTAAAAACAACAAGGATTATCTCCATGTAAACTCCCTTTTAAATCTAAAACAGAGACTAGAGACCCTGGATTTATCCCACAGACTTTCCAGCCTGCACTCTAGTACAGTATTATTTTGAAGCAAAGCATACTAGCGTGTTAAAGCTACTTAAAATACATTTTAATTCAGCCCTGTTCTCTAGTTAGACTGGATCCCTTTTTATTTTCTATTCCTAAGTGCCAAGATGCTGACATGTGCTTAGATTTAAGTTCATGTTATTTACAGCTCACATGCATACAGTGTTAGTTTTAGTATTCAGTGTCTTTCTGACAATGTTCTGTCCTGAATCCTGATGCATTCTCAGAGCTACCTTCCTGCTCCTTTTCCTGCCTTGCAGTGAGACTGGTCTAAAAGGCTATTCTGGCTTCATGGCATAGGGATGGTCTCTCTCAGAGATGAGAGTTGAGCTATGCTGGTTGGATTAGTGCTATCTTTTTCCCATGCTCTTTTTGTTTTGCAGTCTAATTTTAGGAACCTGTCAACTGATCCCAACTGCCCAAGTGAACGATATCTTCTTTACAGAGAATGGGCTCATCCTAAAAACATCTTCAAACTGCAACCCCTGGATTTCATCAGGTTTGTGTGACTTGGGCTGGACTAATGCAGGGGGAACTAGGACTTTACATAACAGGTCTGGTTTTGGGGATGTCAGAGAGACACAGGTCAGTTTTGAGGGATGATACGCACACCCAGATCAGCTCATACATAGGAGCATACTTTGAGCTTGCTTTCATGATAAGCCAATTTATGAAAAGGCAACCACTTAAATTTTTTCTTTGCAAGGTATGGTCTTTCTCTCTTTATTCTTTCTTTTTCCATTTCTATCCTCTTACAAAAACATAAAAGTGGTGATAGAAATACCCAGCAGCAATAATACTGCAGTCCCTAATTCAAACCAGAGGAATAGGACAGTGTGGATTGGCACAAAATGTATGAAATGAAGAGACATTTGAAACAGAAATGTTAATTTACTTGTGTTTCAGAAAAAAAAAAAAATCTTTCCCCTCCACAGGAAATACTACGGAGAGAAAATTGGCATCTACTTTGCTTGGCTGGGCTTTTACACCAATATGCTGACTGTGGCTGCAGTTGTAGGAGTTGGATGTTTTCTTTATGGATACCTGACAAAGGACAACTGCACGTGGAGGTACGTCAGGCCTGTTTTAGTATCACATGCATTTTTGATCAGTCCTGTACAGAGGGGGACTATACAGGGTTTCCAAGACACTGCACAATAAAAGAGACAAAATTAAAGGGCCTGAGATCAACTTTCATTGTGGATTTGAAGGTAAAGGCATAAAATATGAGATAAGAAGATTAACAGGGACCATTACAGTGATAGACATCTGGGAGTTTGTTATTTCCTCATTTTATTTATATTTTCTGCTAGGTTCACCACACCTAGTGTAGAAACATGAAAAGAGTGACAACTGGAAGTCAATACAAATTGCCAGAACACGTAATTTTCACTCTGATAATCTTGAAAGGAGATATGCAAAGATCCTCATAATTTCCTTCCTCAGTTTTGAGAGAATAGAGGAAGAATAGCTGCACAGGAGTATTCAGCTGCCCAGGGTATATATTGGGAGGGAAGGCATAGCCATGACATAGATTCCCTCATCAGAACACAACAAAATTATATCATAGCAAAATGACTCAAGAAAAAAAATGAACAGGGATCATTGTGTCAAATGGTCTATAAGCCATCCCACTGTATACCCCCTCCTGGGGTGATGTTCATAATCCGTGCTGAAGGGCTGTTCCAGAGCTCCACTCCTGTGGCAAATTTATACACATTTAATCTATAGCCAATATTATAATTTAGTTGAACAGATCATCTCTCCTCCCTGGTGTTTATCCCCCAATGTATGAATTGCAAGCATTTACATTACCTTTCAGCCACCACCATACTAGTATGGTGGTAGTATGTATTAGTTAGATGGCAACTCTTTTGCCATTTCTTAGGAGACAAATCTACCATTCATTGAATCATCCTGCCAGCTCCCCTCTGCACAATTTCCAATCTGATCCTCTTTGAAGACCACAGGGTAGCCCCTCACCTCTGCAGCTATTCCTTGTTCTGGTAGGCAGTGTTCCTCATCCTTCTCCCCTTGGGTTTGCTACAATAGCATTGAGCATGCAGCTGTGGGTTCCCTATTGAAGAGTGTGAGATCTTTGAAGAGCTGATTTATTTTTAATGTGGGAAGTTTTGAGAATTACCACCATGTACAAGGGATGGAAATTATTTTCCTCCTATGTCATCCATTTTTGAGATGAGGACTAAGAATGGAAATGTGTTGCCAGGGCGAGGGGTGGGAGTGGAATTCTTGAGAGCAGATCACTAGTAAGTTACTTAATTCCCTGAGATTATTGCACTGTCCTCATGTTCAGAAAGGGACTAAAGAATTCAGTGTTGGTGAGTGACTGACTAATTTTGTTTTTAGCCAAGAAGTATGTGATCCCAACATAGGAGGTAATATCATAATGTGCCCTCAGTGTGATAAAGTATGTACCTACTGGAACCTCACCACCACTTGTGAATCATCCAAGGTAAATACATTTACAGCTTATGGATATGATACTGAACTTTACTTGCACTTTCTCTAGAACTACATATAAAACAATGTTGTTCCTCCGCTAATGTCCCACAGAATTGCTAGAAATGTGCAAATAGTTGTGCCTTTTCATACAGTGACAACTTTGAAAAGTAAAAGCAACAACATTAACTGCTCCAATTTTATCTAAAATGAAATTTTTTTTTTTTTGATGTCACATAGGTGCTGGTTATTTGATACGGGATTAAAGTGTTATTTTAATTGAAAGTTGGTTTCATTTGGAGGTACTTCTTCCTTTTGGGGAGAGAAAGATCCGGTTGCTAAAGCCGTGATTCAGTAGCTCTGAATCAATTTTGCTAAGGAAATGTTTAAAACTTGTTTTGACATTTCTAAATTCTGCTCCCTCCCTCCACAAAGAAGTTACCTGGATCTGTGCCTTGAATTTGATCTATGTTGTTAAGGAGGAGGGGTACAAGGGAGAGGCTGGTGTTTGCCGTGAGAGGGGCTGTGACACAGCCATGTCCTGTTGTCTGTGACACAGCCAGAGTCTTGCTCTTTGTTCCTGCCTAGAGAAACCTGACTTTCTTTCTCCATTTCCTTGTCTCACTAATGTTAGCCTTTTGTCATTCCTCTCCATAGATTCAGTCCCAAAACTGTGATTTTTCAGCTATTCATCAAAAATATTTTGCCCAGCTTTAATGGGCTCATTGAAAGGGTAAAAGAAATAAGAATGCGGGGAAAAGGCTATGATGGAAAAATGAAAAAGGCAAATTGTGACAAAAGAGGTATCTCATCAGAGTGTGTTTTTACTAACCTATTTGTTATCCTGCTTACAAGAACCAGATGTGTGCACTGCCTTTTTGAGGCCATATTAAAAATACATAGGTCTATACTGAGTTCCCAGACCAGAAGCATTGTTTTTACTCTTCCTATGCAACAGGTGGAAGGAGTTTGATAGCACACCATTTTACTATCCTTCTTACTGCATATTTGGCTTATATTTTTAATTCTGAGCTCTGCATTTAATTTCCTTAATTTACTGAAGGGTGATGTACATGGACAGAAATTGAGGAAACACTATCAATAAAGATTGTTTATGAAACTACATAAAAGCTAAAAATCAACATGTTCAGTAAGCAGCTTCTCTTCTGGGTCAGAGTAGAAAAATAAAAACGGTCGATTATATTTTAAGCCTTTCTTTTACCTTTTCCATGTTTTCCAGAAACTCTGTATATTTGATAGCTTTGGAACGCTGGTGTTTGCGGTATTTATGGGGATATGGGGTGAGTCAATTTCAATAACTGTGGTTTGTTATCTAATTTTGACCATGCCTCCAGCATCAGCCAAGAAAACACGGATAAATTTGCAATGACTTCATTTTCTAGCACTTAGGAATTTGCTGGTAAGTAGTTCCATAGAAAATATGCACATTCACAGGAACTGGTTTTTAGCATCACAAGAAAACAGAAAAATTGCAGACTTAAAAGTTGGTCTTCAGAATCTGTTTGGTTTTGTTGCACTCGGAGAAAAGTCCGAGTGAAGTGGTTAAGGCTACCTCATGTTCATCCAGCAGGAGCCAGCCACATGCTTAAGTATATTTGTCAGAGAAGCTGGATTTGTTTCCAAAGAGTTTTGGAGCTGCCTGTGCTACTAAGAGCTGTGTGACTACACAAGGCAATTGAAAAATAGTAATTTATTGTATTTCCCAGGAGTTTTTTACTCCTATCTTTTTTTAAGAAGCTGATTGTAAAAATTGTGGTAGTTACAAGCACTACACTTATCTTTTAGGAGCAAAAATGTATCTGACACCAGGATGCTTCCCACAGCTGAAACCACTTGGTACTGTATTCAAGGCATTAGACAAGATTTATTTTCCTAGAGACATAGCAGCTTTGTTAACTGGCTTTTATTGCACAGTCTTACCCAGTAACTACAAAAATAAGTTGAATGTTAGCACTGTATACAGGATAGTATACAGAAAATAACTCGTGCAATATTTTGAATTCATATGCTGGCTGACAAGAATATACAATTTGCTTTCTTTGTAAAATGCACTGTATTTTTATTTCCCTACGATGACCTAAAGTGCTTCAAAATAACTCTTGCTTTAAAGAAATGTAAGATCAAATGTATCATTTCAAAAATAAGTTTTCTTTCAGAACATATGCTATAATCAAAATACCAGCTGGAAATTCACTAAATAAAAGGTTATTAGAAGTTTAATACCAATGTGATCTACCCCATCACCTCAATAGTTAATTTATTTGCAATTTTATTTTTAATTAAAATTGTATTTCCTGTTTTGAAGGATGGTTCCAAGAGCAATAATTACTAAGTTAAGCTTTGTAATAATTACAAAGTTAAGCTTCACGGCTACAGTGATGGCTGCAAGGTCTATTAGTATTCTTGTTGTAAGCCCACTATATAAAGAGGTGAATTATATTGCAGAAATTCAGCCAAAACTGTACTGGATCCAAATGACCCATGGTCATGGTGCAGTTCCAGCTGTAATTTTCATCTTGCTCTAATACTTTTGCAGACCTTCTGGTCCAAAACAATTAAAATAATATTAGACTTTTAGATATATTATTGCATCATTATCATCAATACACTTCTAATAATTGCAATTTTGTGTGTGTGTGTATTCCCTTCAAAAAATTTGAAGCACTATCAAACACCAGAGAATTTGGCCTGAGGAATTATCGCTCTGTACGTTAATGCTCTGCCAATTCTTCTGTGATGGTACAACTACAATGCCAAAGGTCATGAACAAGGCGCAGCTTCCACTTGCTGCCCTCCTTGGATCCCGTCCCTGAGCAAGATCAGTTAAACCAATAAATGTTCTCCAGTGGAGGCATATCTTTTCAGACCTTGGTGGCACAGCTTCAGAGGCAGAATACCTGGGCCATGCTGAGTGGTAGTGTTGAGGGATAAACAAAAGGGGGCATCACAAATTACCAGCAAGAGGTGGAATTAATGCTCTGATCTCCTGATTCTGAAACATCATTTGGTTTCACAGCTGCAGTAATGTTGCTTCAAAATAAAAAGAAAATGTCAAATCTAGCAGCAGGTCCTGCCCTGCTCTGAAAGACACAACCTGGCAAGTAGAAATTGTCTTAGTATCAGGGATGGGAGAGCTTTTCCTGGGTTATGTGCCCTTCTTTCACTGTTAGCACCTGAGACTATCATAACAGAAGTCCCTCCACTTCTGTGCTCTTACACAGCAGAAGAATTTTCAGCTGGAGCAAATTACTATAGCCTGTAGTTTCCTGTGGGCTGGACAGCATTTAGAGGTTTATGGAAGACTAATATCCTTGCTCTGCAGGAGAAAGCAGATGAGATCCTCTGATCCACTGCTTGAAATGTCCTTGCCTTGTCTATTAAGCCCTTGTGAAAGAGGCCCCTGAATAGCCAGGGGAGTAGGGTTTCCTGGAGTTTGCCAATGTGCAATGCCAAGGTCGTCTCATGGCCCAGCCCATAGATTTTCCTGGGTTTTAAATGTTTCAGTTTGGGGATTATCAACCACACCTGATTTTGGACTTAACCTTTAATGTTTGGACTTGTAACTGCATGCCATTGAGGTTTCATCGCTCAGGATGAGGGGCCAACCTAATTTTTAATAAAAATATTTTAAGGTTAATTACTCCCAGACAATGAGAGCACTGAGTGCAGTGTTGGTATACTAACTCCTCCTGGAACCAGTGCTTCAGAGTCACACCATTCATTTAATCTGAGGATGATGTGTCTTCAGTAGTGGAGTATCCAGGTATACTGGGGAGTGTGGTACTGACATCCATCATCTCAAGCTCCTCCCAGCCTTACCATCTGGGTTTATTATTACCTCTGCTGCCAGATCTGCCTAATGTTTTCAGACGAAGTAATGAGTTTGACTGAATTCATGTCTAGCCAGTACCACTGAGGCATCTGTCTACCTGGTCCCTCAGTACTTCCAGTTGTAGGAGCACAATCCAGGGAAACTGCTGGTCTAAGCTCCATGCCTTGCAAAAGAGCTGCAGTCCCTTCAGCTCCACGCTATCAGAGGAGGAAGGACAGCTGTGTCTAAGCTGCTCTTCCTGAACCATCATTGGTTCTTGTAGTCTGCAAAGTGATACTTTGTCCACACAAAAACTGCAACTTGAATGAATATGAGCTCTTCCCTGTAACAATTTTTGGCATAGTGATTTTTGTTTTTCTAGAATTCCTTCACTCTCCAGCATTTTGTTTTCACCTATTCAACCAAAGTGCTTTCTAAAGCATCCCATGATAAACTTTTTTAAAAACAGTCTGTAATAGGAAATCCAAAGTATTCATATTCTAGCCTTAGGCAGAAAGCAAATATATTAAAAAAGTGTATACATTCTTCAGCATGTGGTTATTATACCTCAGGTTTCCCTTATTAAAGTGTATATATATCCAAAGCCATAGTTGCATAAAGGAGTAGATCCAGTTGTTTTCACCATTGCATTAGCCAGTAAGGGGTTTATTCCATGTCTGTGGAAGGCTGTGTGGAAAACTGAGCCAGATGTTTTAGCCCAGAGGGTCAAACGGTGTCCAATACTCCCATGGCATTGCTCATTTTGTCTGTCTTTTGTACAGTTACTTTGTTTTTGGAGTTCTGGAAGCGACGGCAGGCTGAGCTGGAGTATGAGTGGGACACGGTCGAGTACTTGGAACAAGAAGAACAGGTTCGCCCAGAATATGAAGCTCGGTGCACTCACGTAGTAATGAATGAAATCACACAGGTAAGGAACACTTTGATAGCTGGTGATGGTTACTGCAATAGACACGTTTGAGAGCAAATACTGTGAAAATGGTGAATCTGGACTAGAACTCTGTAAATCAGCAGTGCTTCAAGTTGATAAACTGGGCTGCAAATGGTGAACTTATAAAGTACAGATGCATGGGGAGGGAATTTATACTGAATTGTAAGCACCTTAAAGTAGTTGCCTGCTTGAGGAACTTACACTGTTGAGGTTCCTGTCATAAATAAACAGAAGTAGGCATCTTCCCCAGTTTAGGAAACTAAGTCTGCTTTATTAAAACCCCCAAGAAATGATTCAGTGTTGCTGCCAGAGCCCAAGATCACAGAACATTTGCTATCTTTGCCTAAGAATACATCAGGAAAAAAAGGTGAAATAGAAGGAAATATGTTCCATTGTTATATATCGTGCCAAGACTTTTTTTAACCTGTCTCTGTTTGAAACATATATAAATAACTATTGTTGCTGACTGCATGAGGATGCAATTACGATTAATAACAGAGATAAATAACTCGCAGAGACAAGGAAAATTTTAATTTCAATGAAGTAGGATTTGTATTTATGAGGATCTTAGCTTAGATCTCTATTTACTGTACATTTTGAGTAGCTTTAGCTTCAGCAGCTCACTCATGCTCAGATGCACTTTTTATTGTTCTCTTTCAAGATATTACTCTGTTGTTTATCTGATCATTTGCACTGCTTTCACATTCCATCTGCATTATACTAGTGTTTATTAGAGGGCACTTGAAAAGTTTCAAAATTAACTGCTGCAGTTGAAACTATCCTATATAGATCTTGGTTTTATATCTTGTATTATCAAAAACTCATTCTGTTTAAAAGCTCATAAACCTATGCCACCCTGAATGTATAAAGTCATAGTTCAAACAGTGAAGAATATGCTAAAGTATTTTATTTTGATCCTCAGAGATCTTATAAAGACTCTGAATTTTCACAGCACCACGTTGAGGTAGGCATTTTCCTTGGGGGAGCCATCCAATTGTTCCTGTGGAATAAACTGAGAAATACAGAGATCAAGGACCAAAATTTAATAGGACCAAAAGATAATGACCTTGGATGCCATGATCAGCGAAGAAGGATGGATCCATTCAAAAGCAACTATGCATCCTGTCATGGCTAAAGCCAGTAAGAGCTGAGGACACAGCCTGTATGGAAGTAATTTTTATCTTAGAATGGGTAGCAAGAAAACGACACTTGTTATCAGGCAAGACTTCTGAAATCATGTATAAATGTTGAATTTCCAGGATAATAGAGCAGAAAAGGAAACAAAGAGAGACCCTTTTTCCCTTTTTTTTTTTTTTTCTGTACTCAATATCATAAAGAGTTTGATTGGAGCACAGAAAAAATATGAAGGAAAGATTGGGTGCATCTTTCAGCTGTTTCTTTATCTTTTACAGCAAGAAGAACATGTGCCATACACTGCCTGTGGGAAGTGCATACGGATGACTTTCTGTACAAGTGCCATCTTCTTCTGGGTAAAGTTCTTCTCTTACTCTTACCCTTCATGAATTCAGTTTTCTAGTAAGTATCTAAAAAGTGATCCTCTTGAACTGAACAAAAAATGACAATGGAATAGGCTCAGAATTTCCATCTGATGCATAAATCAAGCCCATAAGGTATGGACCTACAAGGAGAAGGTAGCTGTAGTCACCCAGTACTCTTTACCATATGATATCAAAATATCCTGGAGCTGTAGCTTCTGAGTTATGCTTGTCAGTATGTTCCATTGGTTTTTCCCTCATTATTTTAAGGCAAATTGCTTTACTTTTTTTTTTTTCTTTTTTCTTTTTTTGAGGCCAGGGGGAGTAAGGGAAAGACTTTGGTTTATATGCTCTCCTCCCTGCTAATTTCTATCCTTCTTGTTCCAGCTGTGGGCTTCCATATTGTGTCTCATAGTCCATGGCCTCTTTCAGTTTTGGTTTTTTTCACTTAACTGAGCAAAGCTGGGTGCTCTCCAGTCTTCTAGAGATGCTGCTTTAATTACAACTAAACCTTGAAAGAGTTACAGTTACCCATGAAACAATGCATAACACACTGAGCTGGCCTAGAGAGATCACCTTGAAAAGCTCTATGTTTTAGCCTCCTGCATGTCTATCTCTTATGTAGCACAAACAGCAGCTGAAAAAGACCTCATCCTAGGTGAGAGGAAATAGAGTGGCAGCCCAGGAGAGCCTCATTGTTGAGAAAGTTGAAACACAAAGGAAAGAATACTGACTTGCAATTGGATTTAAATGGGCAAGAGTTCAGGTTGGAGGGGAGATTTGGTCCGGGTTTATCATTTGTGTTACTGCATTCTTATTGTGTGCAGGGCCAGGGGATGTAGTTCATGATAGTTTGCTGAGATAGTGAAAGAAAGATACACAGCTCTGTAGACCTCAAACTGAATAATAGCTAGATACACAGCTCTGTAGACCTCAAACTGAATAATAGCTAGACAACTATCAAGAAATAAAAGCAGGAGGAGAAGCAGAAAGACAGGGCAAGCAAGTGGGGGTGCATGGATCATTATTACAACTCCTGCAGACTACATGACTTGGCTTAAAATTTGTCTATTCCTCTGAGAGGTCTGTAGTCTGTAATAGTATCATGTGGCAGAGAATGTGCAGCCCCCTCCATAATCAGTGCCGACTTGCTAGCACATTTTGCTGTCCTGCCAATTGCTCAGTGTCAAAAGAGGGAGTTTTCTCCCATCACGTGCCTTAAAGTGTAAGATTTGATTACATCTATCATTACGCTTACATCAGTACAAACCCTGTTATTAGTCATAAAATAGACCATCTCTTTTCTTTTCTGCAGATTGACTATGCTGCATTAAAAAAGGCTTCTTTTATGGATTCCCTGTTTATTGCCTTCTATCTTATTTGACCATCTTCTTGCAATGGAACGACAGGCACGCAATTGTTTTCCTTTTGCCTATAGTAAAAAGTGTTTCAAACTCACATTTTCCTAAAGCCAATGGTTGAACATTAACATCTTTCTTGCATTCCCTTGGCAGATCCTTTTGATTATTGCTTCAGTTATTGGAATCATTGTCTACAGGCTCTCGGTTTTCCTGGTGTTCTCTGCAACATTGTCACAGCACATTAGTGGAACGGAGGTGATCAGCAAGTACCTGACTCCGCAGACAGCCACTTCAATAACTGCTTCCCTCATCAGCTTTGTAGTCATTATGATTCTCAACATCATCTATGAAAAAGTGGCAATCTTGATTACTGACTTCGGTATGCAGCTGCTGTACCTCAGATAGAAACTTGGGGTAAAATAGCTAGAAAAAATTAGCATTTATATATATATAATAAATATTTTGATAAATGAAAACCTGGACTACATATTTCAGAATTTTCCCACCAAATCACACAGTACCACTCAGAAATTTTCCAATACAGATTTTTTTAATATCAAAGGAATATCATATTCAGCTCTTTGCCTGAAAAGTCCTTGTATAGGCAGCATGAAAGATCAATTGTTACAGTTTTGTGCTTGTGAAATAGACAAAGCAAAGAAAATTACTATAACAACCAAGCTTTATGAAAACAGATCAGAAGGCATAACACATTCAATTACATTAGGTTTTTTTATGGGGAAAATAGCTATCTTGTAATAAGTGAAATAAGGTCGCAGTTCCAAAGCTACATACCATTCTGATGTTATTAAACAGATAAACAGTCACAAATAATATTATTCTTTCTATCCAGTCCATCAACATTAAAGTAGCTATTTTACTTTAGATGTGTGAAGTAGTGCATTGCTTTAGTACAACTTCATTTAATACTGTTTCGTCAGTTCAAAGTGTTACATTTGCATCTTTCCTGAGTGTATTGGATTTGGGTGCTTCTTTTTCCCCCAAGTTATCAGAATTTTTGCTGCTTCTTCGTCTTTATTGTTGGGGAACTAGTTCTTTCCTTTTTACAACCCACATAGTTTTAGAATTAGCATAATGGTATAGTATATTAGTATATATGAGGATTATGCACAGTCTCATTTATAGTGCTGCCAGTCATATTAAGGAATATGAGGTATACAGATACTTTGCAGCTGAGACTCTAAAGCAGCCTGTAGGTTACTTGTAGGTTGGGAGATTTTTATTATTATTTTATTTATTTACTTTTCTTTCATTGCAGAACTTCCAAGGACACAGACCGATTATGAAAACAGTTTGACCACAAAGATGTTCTTGTTCCAGTTTGTCAACTACTATTCTTCATGCTTCTACATAGCCTTCTTTAAGGGTAAATTTGTAGGTCACCCTGGAAATCCAATTTATTGGCTGGGAAAGTATCGCAATGAAGAGGTATGAATGTTTAATTAGTCCAGATATTCTTCTGCATTTAAGAGTGTATAACGTGAAAAATAATTAGGCATACTTAACATTAGGGTTTAAAAAACAACTGCCTCCCAAGCCAATTCCCTCCTCAGTAGCCCCTAGCATAGAATATGACACAAAACCAGTTGAGCTTAGAAATGTAGTACACATAGCCAGAACAATATACTTTACCACGGTCCTACAGTCTGTAAATTGGCACACAGGAAGGGTAGAACATCAGTAGAAGCACTCCTGTTCTGCTGGTTGATCCTCACTTGGTGATAGCACAGAGCTGCATAACTTCACCTGGTATTTCACTCTTTCAGCAGTGTCCTGCCAGCCTACCAAATGTGACTATATGTGGCCTGGACTTGATTTTTGCATACCTTACTGGAAAAGTTTGCCTAGAACAGCCTTCTTGGATTACTTTAAGAAATGTTAACATAATAAACCAGGAATGCATTATTTTAAATCTTTCATTCGTGCCTGAAAAGTTACCCAACTTCAAAAATTTTTCATTTCTCTCTCAACCTTCAGTGTGATCCAGGTGGATGTCTCCTTGAGCTCACAACCCAGCTTGCCATCATTGTAGGAGGTAAAGCTATCTGGAACAATATTCAAGAAGTGCTTCTTCCGTAAGTTCAAATTACTAAGTAATCTGCTCTTTCGTATCTGAGAGATACTGTTTTCTTAATGTCTTAATGTCTTCAGGCACTGGTCACTGAGTTTGATAAGTGCATATTGTAGTCAAAAAGAATAAGACATATTTTGAGGCCTTTTTAGACAGTTTGGATATTTTGATCTGTAGTCTGAGCTCTTGTCTCTGTTGTTTTGACTGATTTTAGTTCTAATCAGAAATTCTTCCTTCCTCTGCAAGCCAAACTCAATGTGTTTCAGGTTGAATATTTAAAACTGAGACCACAGAAGCTCTGAAAATATTAAACTGCAGACTGTTGCTTAATATTGATTGTAAGGATTTGTCATTTTACATTGGGCTTTTAAAAGTCATGTATAAGTTACTAATTTAACTCATTTAGTTTTATAGTCATATTTGACATTCCTAATGCCTATAAATTCTCTTCCATTGGCGTAGATCTCTAGAAGGCCATGTTTTAATGCAAGCAATAAGCAGAGTGCTAACCGCACATGCCCTCTATTTAATTTAGGTTAAGATACTATCAAGGACTCTCTTTCTTCTCCCATGACTTGTTCTTTATTTCATTCTAATCAGTGAGTGTTACATTGGTTGAAGCAGGGAGCTCCCAGTTTGCTCATGCATTCCTGAATGCTGTGGTCACCAGCCCATAGGCACAGCCTTCTGGCTGGGGTTCTTCCAAGCCCACAAATTTTCCTCCTTGGCTTCACAGTAGCCCCACTTTGAAGTGTGTCATAAATACTGTGTAGGGTTGAAACTAGGATGCTCTGTTTAGATACAGCTCCTTCAGACCACGATGCTCTGTATATGCTGCTGGTTGTGGAGTAGACCTGAAGGCTCATCCTTCTTTTCAACATCATCTTTTACCTGAGAAAGGGTCCCTAGACTGAGCACGCCTGCAGATGTTAGTTCCAGCCATAGACAACTGACTTCCCCATCTGTGTATAGGAAATATATTCACCCGATTGGAATTTTAATTCACTTCCCAGGGTGACATTTATGTGTTGAAATACTGAGTAACCCTTCTGGATCTAGTTCTTAATTGCATGTCTGCAAGTATAAAGAGAACCATTTTGGTTTTTTCTGTGTTGGTACATAGAATTTGCCCCTAGACCCTTTCTTTTTACTGTGATGGTGACCAAGTACTGGCACACATTGCCAAAGGCAAAAAAGTCTCTATCCTTAGAGATGCTGAAAAGTCACCTGAACATGGTCCTGGGAAACTGGCTTTAGGAGGCCCTTCCTGCAAAAGGCAGAGGTACCTTCCAATCTCATCAATTCTGTGATTCTGTGACTTCTGTGATCAGAAAGAATTAATCTGTCCAGCCACCATCCTACATTTAACTTGATTTTTTTTCTTATCTTGAATTTTATGTTATCATTTTCCTGTACAACTTAAATATAAATCACTATGATTCTGATATACCACTCCTTTACACTCATATTTTTGGTTTGCAAATAACCACTTTTAGGATAAGGCAAACAAAGTTTATACTCATGTTTGAAGGAAGTTTTCAGTAGTTCAGAATAACTAAATCCTTTGTTTAAAGCTGTAACAGCAGAAATGTCATTTTTTTTCATGTACTGAACTTTTTATGTTATTTTACCGGTGTTAATGTCCTTTTTCTCCCTGGCTGATAGCTTGGTCAAGAACCTAATTGGAAGATACTCTGCAGCTGCTAGATCAGAAAAAGTTCTTCCACGCTGGGAAGAAGACTACCATCTGCAGCCCATTGGAAAACTTGGACTGTTTTATGAGTATCTTGAAATGGGTAAGTAGCAGTTTAGCTTGGATTCACTACCACTGCTGGATACAAACACGTTCTAAAAAATTCTTCATGCAAACAATGCTTAATAAGGTAGACAGAGGAGACATGAATGTTTTCCAAGACAAGTTTTGATGTATCGCAGTCAGGTGGTTTTACAGGCTTTTATTAAGCAGCTAAGCTTCAACCCAGTCTATAACTAGGACAGAGCACATAAGTGTATGAGGAGTACTTGTTGCCTCCTTGCCCCATTCTCTGAGGAATGCACCCAGAAGGCAGACGACATGTGCTGGCGTTGTACTGTGTCAGACTGCTCTCCTAGAGATCTTCAGTCACCAGGATTTGTTGCTGGTCACTTGGGAGTTGTCAGGGCTCTGGTTTGTTGCCACCATCCATTCTATCACAGCATGTCCAGTGTACTTGTGGCAGCACCCAGACACCAATAAAATGATTGTTGGTTTGGCTTTCCACCACAACACTGAGACAGATAGTCACTAGCTTTTCAGGTCTTCATGAGGAAGACATCAGAAAGAAATGGATGTTTAAATATCCAGAATAGTTCCTCTTGGAGTGTTGTGACCTGTAACATTTTCCTGTTCCCTTCACCTAGCAGGTCTTTTTTCAGTACTGTTGTGCTCCTGTCTTCTCATACAGAAGATTCACTAGTAACCCAGCTACTCTTTCTTGTTTCTCTCTCCTGCAGTGGTAGTAAATAAACTATACATGCTCGTACATGCTTATCTCCAGTAAGTGAAAGCCTCACCAATGTAACCTCTCCTTTTCAGTCATACAGTTTGGCTTTGTGACTCTGTTTGTGGCATCATTCCCCCTGGCTCCTCTTCTGGCTCTTATTAACAACATGTTGGAAATCCGGTTGGATGCCTGGAAGCTGACAACTCAATTCAGGCGCATGGTTCCGCAGAAGGCACAAGATATTGGTGCCTGGCAGCCCATCCTGCAGGGCATAGCCATTCTGGCTGTGGTCACCAATGTAAGTACAGTGACAACAATTGCAAAAGATAAAATGCCTTCACTGCAGGTGCTACATCCAAATGCGGGAGTACTGCATGTGGCAATGTAACTTAAATAATCGTAAATGAATTACAAACATCAGTTGCTTATGGCTTCAGCCCAGGTAAGTAGTCTCTCAGTTACTTTCGAGGTGTTTTAGAAACAGAATATGGCTGCTGCCTAAAATATCATATCTAAAGTAAAAGGTGTGTTTTTTGTTGCATGTGTGTTTCTGTTACTTGTGAAGAATATAGCACATCTTTCCTAAAATTATAGCATATAGAGCAGAGGGTGGTTTTGACAATCTACAGCTAAATGGATGAATTTGGCGGGGGTGGGGGGGGGAAGTTGAAGTTTAGCTAGTTCAGCTCCTTTCTTGTGTATTCAAAAATTGTGTGTTCAAAAGTGCAGATCACAATGAATTTTCTGAAAATTTGCAAACTAATGTGTTCTTCAGTTGTACTTCAAATTTTTAAGTACACAAGAAAGAAGTTAAATTTTAAACGAGTTTCTTTAAAATTTTTAGGAAAAAAATGTGATTATTATATTCCTAACAATGACATTCAGACCGTTCAGATTTCCTGTATCATTAATTCACCAAGATCTTATTCACAGGCTGCATTGTGGAAGCCAAATAAGCCATTGAACTTTACCAGTGTGGATTATTTGATTGCTTATTCTTTAACAGTGGCTAGTATGTATTAACTTATAAAAATATTCTCACTGCTGGCCTTTATTAAAGGAGCAGTGACCATTGGTTTCCTCTGCACCACAGACTAACTGTGATGAATAACCTTTTTCAAAAAGGTCAGTGTTTTCTGCTGTTTATCAGTGAGATCAGGGAGTCTTTCCGACTCACTTAAAGGTGTGTCACTTCCTCCTGGACCTGATCCTTGCAGTTACAGAACCTTACTGACTCAGTGGGAGTTACTGGAGAAAGCAGTTGAGTCTGAAGACAAGAGTTCATCTTAGCCCAAGCTTTCACAGGAGGCTCTGCCTGTTTGGAGAAGAAGTGGACTTTGGGAGAGAGTGGACTTGGAGAAAGAGGAGAGAGATGAAACTGAGCACTCTACTATAGGTATTAACATGATAGTTAGGGAACTTATTTCAAGTAAAAGAGCAATTCAAATTTAAATAAGAAATAAACTTTTATTCCTGTATCTCAGGCATCTTCTGTAATGCTTGAGCTCATCTGAGGTCTCAACTCCAGGGGTTCTGCTTTTCAGAAATAATATAGGGACAGATATATGCCGCTTCCTGCACCCACATGAGTATCCCTGCACATTTTTTTCCCCTCCACTTTAAAAAGTCTTTGCTTTACCCCTGAAAGGATAAGTATAATTTTAAAAAACAGATATATAAGCTTCGATGACCTGAGTTCCTTTTAGATTATCATGGTCTCAGTAGCTTGTTTTCATTATATCGCAGGCTCAGGGAAGTTCCATATAGAAATAGGAGTCTAGGGTGGATTTCAGTGATCAGGAAAATTTTGTATGTCAGCCTCAGCTGCCAGATGTATTTTCAGATATTTGAAGATCTCCATAAAATGGCAATTGTTCTTGTTCAGAACTTTTTTTGGCACTAATAGCAATTGAACAGGTAGGGTAAACATCGTTAGGATGTAGAGAGGAGTCTCAGAAGGATATAAAGGATATTAAGCACAGAGAAATGGCAGAGGGAGAAAGGGTACTTAAGGATGAAAAATTTACAAGAGAATCTAGGAGACAGACAGCTCGAGTGTATGCTCCATCTGTTTTGCACTGCTCTGCTGAGGCAATCCAAACATAAATCCAGTTGTTTCATAGGCAGGTGAACATCCAAGGCCTACTAGTAAATCTGGTGTTAAGATTAAAAATTAGATGAAACTTTGGTAATGTGTTCAGATTGTTAGAAAAATCAGGTGGCACCAGAGATACTTTAGGGCTCTTAGCTTAGTGCTTGTGCAAAAAATGGTTAATTATAACTATCCCAGCAAATTATGCAAATCCCAGCAGATAATGCAAATTCACAGAAGAAGCGTAGCTTGATCTAGCGTTGTTACAAGTAGAGGCAACTTGATTGGATCAGTAATATTCTCTTTTAAAATATACTGCTAGAAAACTTATAAAATAAAAGGAAGAAAAAATTTTTGTGCCCTGGAAGAAAAACAAATATGTTATGCTGTTGGATAAACTAACTAATTCAGGTGGATCTTGTAATACCAATATGAAATTAAAAGCTGAATATACATCTTGAGATTACTTTAAAATGTTATACCTCAGTCGTAGTTCTTACGCTATTCAGGTCAAAGTGGCTTTGGTGACCTTACAGTAACTCGGACGTGTGTAGGCTCCTCTTATGGATGTGTTCACACTCAGCTTTCTGCAGTTAATGTCAGTGTGAACACGGGCCATCTGCTGATGACCTCAGTGGGGCTGCTGGTGTGCAAAGGGTTCAGCACCAGAGACTGTTGTGTTCAAACAGCCCTGCTGCAGGTGTTGTGAGGACCTCGAAGAGAGTAGTATTTCTTGCTAATGAAGTGTGGGCTGTAAGGTCACGTGCTAGACCAAACACTAGAAACAATTTTCTTCCATTAAGTATGTTTGTTTATGTGGTTGACATCCAGGATCTAGTATAAGTTGTTCCTTCACCATCCTTAACTGGATTTTTCCTTAGTACACAGAAACTGTTTCTTCTCTTCTATGTGACTTGTTACAGCTGATTAGACTCCAGTAGTGTATCATCTCCTTCATGCATAACCTTTGCAACACCTGCTAGTAGCTTGCAAGTAACTTTTGCACAAAGCTAACAGTTTTGAGAGTTGCCACTCAGGCACTGGACTTGCTATTGCATACCAAAGCATCTGTTGTTGATTTGAAGGCTGCTTTTAATTAGTTATGGTGTAAATGGAAAACTGTGTGCAGTAAAGCTTGAGAAGCAAAGAATGTGCTGTTTGTTTGTAGTTCTCCAGTGCAATGCTCTGAAATGCAGCCCATAATTCAAGAGGAAAAAAATTTTCCTTTGAGAGCATGCCGCAGGATTAGCTTTCGTATTTCTGTCCTTGAAGCTCTCCAGAGCACATCTGGAGATCATTCTAAGAGAGGGAGGAGAGTGAGACTGTTCAAATGTAGGATGATGAGAAACCTGGGAAACTTGGAAAAAAAAAAAATCAGTGAGATCAAGTATTAAGCTGTGCTAATACCATATTCCAGCATCTTTCTAAGGGATACAAAAAGCACCATCAAACTCCTTTTGTCAAAAGGAAGAAGGGATTTTTTTGCCTTAATATTAGGTTGCTAACAGTTCATTTATGATCTGACTAGATGAACTAATGAACAGAGAGAAAACATATATAACAAAATATTTCTGTGCTTGTACTTCAGAGTATAAGTAATCTACTTGTACCCTGCTTTTAACTCTACTTCAGAGATAAAAACAATAATTTAGCTGTGGGGTCATCTCCCTGCAACTGCAAGACACAGTAATACATATTCACTGTCAGTCAAAAACACCTACTCAGCATGTAAATATAAACAACACGTAATTTTCACTTCATTTTATACTGGCATGAAATGCTTAAAACAGTATTTAAAAGTGCATGCCAACCACGTTTGTTTTAAGCCAAAGTGCAGTACAAGAAAAACACCCTATCCTTGAAAATTTTCAGTGAGTTTATTTTAGTCTTAGGATGCCTCCCTTTTCTTTCTCATCAGCCAAATTAACTTCCACTCAGCTGAACTCACTTGTAAAAATATTCTGGAGAACCAAGTACTAATCTTGGACCACAGTCTCAAAAAGATTGTTTCTGCAACTTTTATCTTAACTACAGTTTAGCTTCTCAGGTTTTTTTAAGTCAATTCAAATAGTAGAATAGTGTTTGTCATTTGGCAGTGGTGCTACTTAAGGTAGGGTGTATCTTGTACCCTTTTCAACTCCCTGCCCTTTCCCTTCCCTTATCTGTCTTTTCCCCTTGTTACTGTCTCTTGTGTTGTGCCGACACCATCATTTTGATCAACACACGATGAATCAGATCAGGGAAAGGATCCAGCAGGGATTCCCAGTCAGATCAGCACCATGATCTGATCAGCTGCACAGGGCCAGGAATGCTCAAGCCAGCACAGGGCACAAGTGAACTGCTAGAGGCAGAGGCAGGAGGTTGTTTTATCTAGCACTGCCATCAAAGCGTTGCTCAAGGAACAGTAGAAGAGGTATCTGTACTGGTTTTTTGCACCTTACTCCTCTCTCCCCTTCCCTTTTTTGACAACTGTTACAAATACCTCCTCAAGCTGGGGCTGTCTGGTTGGGAATGATGCACAAAAGTTGACTATTTTTGCCCCATGTCATGAAAATAAGGTAATACAGACTTCATGAACTGTGGACTGGCATGAAAGCAAATAAAATACCCGTGAATGAAATACACAGGAGCTTTTATGCTCCTCTGTTACCCATTACTGCTTAACTTTGCCCCTGCCACTGTCCCATGATTTTTCTATAGCTTTTTTCTTCCCCTTTTATACATCTCTGCCAAAGCTCCCTTCCCCTGATCTCATCAGATCTCTGCTTCACATATTTCTCCTCCATGTCTCTGTCCTGGTTCTTTCTAACCATGTTTTCTAGGATTTTTTTTTTAACCCTGACATGGGGCAAAACACTTCTCTTTCAGTCCTGGAGTGCAGCTGGTCACTCCTTCCAAGGTGCTGGGCATCAGAGATGCCTGTTGTCATGAGCTGGCTGGGCAGCCTCTTGCTAGGCACTCAGCTGCAGATCTTGCCAGTGGAAAGTCTTTCTCACAG
Source organism: Empidonax traillii (assembly GCF_003031625.1). NCBI lineage: Eukaryota > Metazoa > Chordata > Aves > Passeriformes > Tyrannidae > Empidonax > Empidonax traillii. The sequence continues at coordinate 744,020 of NW_020955567.1, read as the reverse complement.
GGAAACCCTTTGAACCTGCAGTTGCAGAGGAGGAGACTGGATTAAACATAGTTAGCCTGTCCTCCAGAATAGGATGTTTTGGGAAGTTCATGAGTTTAGAAAACACTTCCCACAACAAACATACAGATCAAATTTCCTACCCAGTTTGTGACTAGCAGACTGAGTAGGACAGGATCTCTCTTGGGAGCAACATAAAAACAAATGATCACGTCATACATAGAACAACACTATGCAGCTGCTACTAAAAAAATTATCTTGGCATCAAGAGCAGTTTCCTAATGTACGACACTGAAACTTAGGAGGTAACAACTACCAAGATGAATTTGGGCTTGCTATCCTCTCAGACAGAATGAGGTGTTTGTGGGGTCAGAGACGGATGAGGCATATATATAATTTATTTAATTCCTTTACTCAAACATCGGGGATTCTGGTGAAATTTAATGTTCTATTACTGAAGAACTCTTCTGTTGTTTTCATGAGTTTCATCAGGCAGAATTTCTTTAAGCATCTCATCAATACTTCTGATAACAAGCACATTTTTTTTAAGGTTATCCTAGAGTACTTTAAGATGAGTTTGGCTGCGGATGTCCTTTGCATGCTCATGAGAAAAAAAAAATGTATTATAGTATAACTTTTTTAAGGCATCTGGAAAAGCTAGTGTAATTTAAAAACTGTACAGAGTGCACATGCCAGAGAGAGATTGTTTTGTGCCTGTGAGAGACTATGTGCTCATTTACAGAATGAACAACCACTGACTGGAAAAGCACATATTTTCTATTTTTAGCTTATACTCTAACTTTTGAGATAACTAAATATATGGCAAAGGAATGCATATTAAACCTATTTATTTTATGCTGTTCTGTTTTTTTTGTCTTGTCTTTCTGAAATGCAGGCTATGATCATTGCTTTTACATCTGACATGATTCCTCGTCTGGTTTATTACTGGTCCTTTTCGGTCCCTCCTTATGGGAGTCACAGCAGTCAGACTATGAAAGGGTATATAAACAGCACCCTTTCTGTCTTCAATATATCGGACTTCAAGAATGCAAGCAAGCCATTTTCCCCTTGGTTTGGGAACCAAACGATATGCAGGCAAGTGTCAAATAAGCGTTTGCCATTTTCCAATTACAAAAACAAATTCTTTGCTATCCAAACCATGTAATTCAATTAACAATATCCAGTAAAAAATGTTAAAACACAGAAAAACCCATCGTATTTTGGATGGCAGAACTGAGTCACAGTATTCACTCGTAAGTTTGTGCTACTCAGAAGATTCTTACTTTAATTTGTTTTTCTCATAATTGATAGTCTTCCAAAAGAGCACCTTTTTATAAGTAATTCTTAAAAAGTGGCAAAAACAGGATATTTCAGCCAAATGTAGCTCATTTGTAGATATGATTTTACCCACTACGGTAGTTTCCTGAGCTAATTGTTCCTGGATGCATCAAGCAGGGACATGTCTTGCTCCATCCTCTGGCCACAGTGACGTACTGCAGAAATACCAGAGACAAGTTCCTGACTTTCCTGCATTGCTTTCAGATACCGGGATCTCCGCTACCCTCCTGGTCACCAGCACCAATATGAGCATAACATATACTACTGGCATGTCACTGCAGCCAAGCTGGCTTTCATCATTGTCATGGAGGTCAGTGTACAGGGGTTTGAGCATTACTTATTTAGTCTCTTCCCTCCTGGCAGAAAATCCTTCAGAGACATTCTGTCCAGGCACGGCTCTCAGAGCTGGCGATGTGTGCTGGCATGGGCAAGGGCTTGGTAGATGTAAATTAAGTGTAGCACCATTAGAAAAAGAAGTCCCTGAAGTCATGATATCAGCTGAGGATTGTCCCGCGTGTTTGCAGTTTCTTTTCTCAAGAACTGTGAAATTATTTTCAGCAGCAGAAATAGATGGGATAGTTGCACCAAAAATATTTTCACATGTACTGAGAGGAAATTTGCACACAACATATATGTATGCTGTGTATATGCATACATGTGTAAATATATATATTTTTATATATATAATATATGTGCACTAGCAGACTGAAGTCTATAAAAACAGTCACTGCAAGAGGTGAGTCTCTAGGTGATCATCAAAAAGCAATTGCTCTTTCCTTCGCTTGGCTTACAAAAGATCAGAGTCAGTCCAAGATGAAGGGAGAGAAATATTAGGTATTATTTAACTATAGAATGTACTTAAGGTCTGATCCAAGGACTACTGAAGTCATCAGAAACATGCAACTGGTTAGATCAGAGTTCCCATACCAAAGTAATTGCCCAAGAGTCATTTGAACAAACCTAAAAAAATCTTATAAGAAACTGTAACCAATGTTTCCATGCAGGGCGGAAGCACTGGGTACCAGAGTTCCCCCAAAGCAGGCAGAGAAGTCCTTGCTTAAATCAGAATTATCAAATCAGAAATTCTTGTTTGTCAGATAATTATTCTATTGATTAGTCATATCTTCTTAAAATACTGTTCTGCTGTGATAGATACTGGTACTGAATCAGCTTAGAGTCTGAAGAGATAATGTGACATTTCATTTATAATCATAATAATGTCCTGTTCAGCCTGACTGACGTTTTTTCATTTTCATCTTTCCCAGCATGTCATATACTTTGTGAAGTTTATTATTTCATATGCAATCCCGGATGTATCAGAAAAGACCAAGAGCAAGGTCAAACGAGAGAAATACCTCACACAAAAACTCTTGCACGAGAACGATCTCAAAGTTGTGAAAAAAAACATGGGTAAAATAGCCGACAAAGTTACCAAAGGAGCAGGCAGCACTTTCCAACCTAAAGCTGAATAAGTACTTTTCATATAGAATAACAGTATTTAGCCAACTATTACCCGTCCAGATATTACCTATAGCTAATAAAACACTTCGGATTAATTTCTTTTACTAAACATTGTTTCTTGCAACTGTTACCTACTCATTTACCAGTTTCCCTTAGACAAATGCAACCACTGCAACTCAGGTAAGAGTTATCCGTTTTTTAAACAGCTTTAGTAGGAATTTTTTTGTTAACATGGGAAGATAAAAATTACTTATCATCTTAAGGCAGTGCAGATTAACTCCCAAATACATAGAGTGCTTTCTGCTTTTTTTAGGCAGATACTAGATAACTAGTTTGAATTGAATACGAATGATTTGTGGTAAAAATGTCATCACATCTAATGAAGGAGTTTTGATTGCTTCCTAATGCAAACCTCAACTATAAAATGAAAGGGAAAAGCCAAAATATGAAGGAAAGAGAAAGAAAATACAACTCAAAATCACGTTGTTAAGCCATTGGAATTGACATGCTAAGAGCAGTTGTTTGCTAGCCTGAATTACCTATGCATACTGAGACTTAAATGGATAACAAGATATTTCAATTAATCACGGACTTGGATCACGAGAAGGAACAGGACTGTAAGTCCACCCTGTTCATCAATCTCAGTGTAAACAGGAGAATTCCCTTGAAATCAATGCATACAAGCTAACTTTATGGTACTCCAAGTGAGTAAAAAACTCAGGCATTTTATCTTTCCCCAGTCAATGTATTTTCATTAGCTGACTTGCCCATTCTACACTAAATGCCCACAGCCTTGAAGGTCTCCTACCTGTAAAAGCAATAAGTGTCAAAAGTCTTTTCACGTACTAAATCAATATCTGTGGAGAGCTGTCTTTTGCATTTCTCTCACACCAGGAACGCTGTGTTCTTCCCTGAGATTTTGACATGGGACAAATGTGCAGCTGGACCTGCTATGATACAACATAGTGTGATAAAGTGAATTCTGACAAGACTATGAATCTATTGAAACTGGAGATTGGAAGAAACCATTTAATAGGCCTTAAACATGCTATGAAGCTTTAAATAACAAGGAAAGATGTTAGAAGTGTGGAGGCATGTGCTACAGCTATCAGTCATCCTCAAATTAGGCTGCAGATCCGCTTGGCTATTTTGGGACCAGCTGCAAACTGAGAAATAGGGAAGTAAAGTGCTGCTATATGTCTGCAGCAGTGATATTCCAGATTATTAACTTGCTTTCTCTTTTAACAGTTTTAATGGACCAATTTCTATAAATTTCTATAAATCACAAAACCCCAATCTTGTTAAAAAAGCAAAAATATGCTTGTACTCTATAAACCAGGTGATTACTTTGTGTCTGTAATTTTGTACAAATTTTGTACTCTTCTTTAATGCAATAGATAGGCAGAATTTTTAGGCACATTATTCAGATAGCTTTTTATGTATTAAGTTCATTTGCAGAAACTAAGTAACATTTATAAGGTAAATATTATTACATTAATAATCATAAGGAATCAAACCTCAGAATTTTGTAGCAAAGCTTCCAAATACTGGCTGCTGTGTAGCTCAAGCCTGTCTTTTGAAGAAAATCATACAGAACCATAGGATCAATTAGCTTGGAAAAGACCTAGAAGATCATCCAGCCATAAGCCCAAGACTGCCAAGTCTGTAACTTAACCATGTCCTGGACTACCACAGCTATATGTATTTTAGGTATCACTCTCTGGGCCCAGCCATCCAGCCAGTTTTTCACCCAGTGAACAGTATGTCTGTCCAAACCATGAGCAGCAGCTCAGATCCCGTCCAACCCCAGAGGCTTGTGTGTGTGTAAGTGATGTAGCAGGTCACTGACCATCTTCCCTTGGACAACGGGGATTCATTCTGCTCTGCATCCCTGTCTGACGGCTCAGGGAGCTGGGTACTTGGGGAGCTACTGGTCTTACTACTAAAGACTGAGGCAAAGGTATCTTTAAGTACCTCAGCCTTTTCCTTGTTCATTGTTACTGTGCTTCCTCCTCCATATCCAATAAAGGATGAGAGTCTCCTTAGCCCTCCTTTTGTTGCTAATATATTTATAGAAACATTTTTCGTTGCCTTTTACAGCAGTAGCCAGATGAAGTTCTAGCTGAGCTTTGGCCATTCCAATTTTCTCCCTGAATAACCTCTCAACAGCTTGGGTAGTCCTCCTGAGCTGCCTGCCCCTTCTTCCAAAGGTTGTAAACTCTCCTTTTTTTCATGATACCAGCCAAGGCTCCCTGTTTTGCCAGGTCAGTCTTCTTTTCTTCTTTTTAGTATTTCCAAGGATGGAGACTCCACAATCTTCCTGGGTAACCTATGCCAGTGTTCAGTCACCCTCACAGTGAAAAAGTGTTTCAGTTTGTGACCACTGCTTCTGGTCCTGTCACTGCAGGTGGCATACCAAACTTTTGGTTAAAACAGTGTTTCTTTCCAAAAAACTGTTTCAACTGTTTCAAGGAACAATTTTAATGAAATACTCAGGACTTCCTTGTGCAAAATGAGTTGGGTTAGAAAGGACAGTCAGCTCCTTTCGTCCTTGGAGCTTCTGATTTTAGCTTTCAACTGGCCCTTTCCCATGTGCGGTGGTGTTCAGATGAGAGATGCCATTTTCATTCTCTCATCAGTGATCACAGCACTAGTGTGTCTTAAATACCTTTCCAGATGTTATGTTAGAGGGCTGGGACAGGCAAGGAGGCATCCTGTGGTAAAGGGGGCGGGGGGGAATGCAGCTCAAAGTGAACTATTTCAGGTAATTATTTGGTCTTGAGGTAGCATTTATAGCCTTCTTTGAGAGGTAAAGAGACTAGAAAAAAAAGGAATTGAGTGTCTTGCCTGGGGTCATACTGTGAGCAGTGGCAGAGCTTAAGGCTGATTTTCAGGAGTGCCTTTTTTGCTCCTTGTTTGATTCTGATGGACTCTCCAAGTTGTTCCTTTTTACATCAGTTGGCACCATTTCCTTAAGGGGGAGTTGACCCTCAGTGTCATCAGGAGTTTATATTCCTGCCTTTAAAATAATGATTTTAAAAAACACGCTACATCTGCAAAGCCTGTGTATCCATGACTTGGGTTCCTCTCATAATAAAAAGCCAATCACCTTTGAGTGTGTTTCTACACAACCATTTTTGTTCAAATGACGAGAGTGCTTTTGAAAGTGGTCTTCCACTCGTCCCCATTTTCTGGGCAGTGCTCCCCATCACAGACTGGTCTCAGTGCACATGGACTGATTTCCTCTTGGTTTAAACTGAACCAGAAAGCAGGGTTTAGATATGCACTTAATTGTTACTGTCAGGCACTCAGTCTGCAGAGCTGAAAATGCAGCTAGTCTGAAGAGAGCAGCGAGTGCTGCGTGGGCATCACCTAGTCAACATTAACTTTTTGCTCTGGTGATTTGCTTCTGAAATGCCATGTTTCTTGCTAATGTAACATTTCATTTCAGAAGACATTACATCAGGAATTCTGTTCAGTTTGCCATGTGCACAGTGTTATTCACAGCAGATTTCCGAGTGAGAAGAGGAAAACCAAGAGTGCCTAATGATTGCGTTTTAATAGTTTGATTTAAGCTGTGAAATTTCTGTAGCCTCTGCCTCCAACTGCTGAAATGTGCCCTGCTTGTACACAGGGAGCTCTACAGAGGCATCAGAACAAAATGCTGGGGGAGGCAGTTGCCAACAAACGAATATTTGTAACTTTTTTGGGGGGGCTGGGTCACTTTAATTAAAGATCTGCTTGAAGGGAAAACTAACATTTGTTTTAAACTATTAATTGGTGGGGGATTTTGGTTTTTTGGTTTTTTTTTACACTTGATAGTAGGCTAGACTCTTACTTTGTACCGATCTGTTGAAGTCAGGGTGAATTTGGACCAGTGACCATTTCACTGCCTTGACAAGAATCATAAGTTACAGACTATTGCAATTGTTTTACACTGTGTGTATGGTGATAAAATTCAGAATGTAAGAATGTACTTTTGTATTTTTCTTAAGAATGTTTGCTATCAGTTTTCTGAATATTAAGATTTCTTTATATTTATTGTCATTAAAGTCTATTTTAAAATAACAGTACATCTGATGTTGGTTAGCGTTGTTTGTTTTTCTGAGAATGGTACTTCTGCTGCCAAATGCCATGTTTAAATTATTACAGTGTCATCCCTAATTTCCATATTCATCCTCTTATTCAATCTTTTTCCATTAAACTATTAGTAGTGCTGAAACTTATCTCCTATTTTTTGATGCATCCCCTAGATGGAAGTCATTTTTTCCAACACCAGGTTGATGACAAGGACCATTATGTTCTCATACAAATAAACACTTTAGGTCTTTTTACCTTTCACTTATGTCGTAATAAACCCTGTCTTATGTTTTAAAGTCATCATTTATTTCTTCATCTTGATTCATCATTTATTTCTTCATCTTGATTGAGTCTGTGGTGCTCCCCCCTCCAGGCAGTCCACTCTGTCTCTCTTTGCCATCCGTACAGCCAGCTATTTCTCTTCTTCTGCTGCTGTTTTTGCAGGTTCTGCGGTCTATCAGTGCTGGTCAGTTTTTAAACATCATCTCCTAAGAGCACAGGAGCAGGCAATTCCAAATGTCAGAAGTCAAGCAGGTGAGGCAGAAGGCCAGCTTGGCTGAGCAGGCATTTTCTCTTGGAAATAAGGCAAAAAAGGAAGGTGTATGCCCAGTGGAAGCAAGGTCAAGTGGCATGGGAAGAATATAGAAATGCTGCTTGCCACTGTAGGGAGAAAATTTGTGTGGTCAGAGCTCAAGTGGAGTTGAAGCTGCCAGAAATGTGGGGGACAATAAAAAGAATTCTGGCTTGATGTCATTGCAAAACCTATACTCGATGATTTTTGAGTGATCTTAGGAATCCAGACAGGTCCCAGATGACTGGAAGCTGGCAAATATTGTCCCAGTTTTCATAAAGGCTAAAAAGTAGGACCCTGTAAACTACAGGCATGTAGTTCTGCATCTCACTGCAATCTCACTGCAGTGCCTGGTTAAGTTATGGAGAAGATTATTCTGGAAAGTATTGAAAAGCACTCAAAAGACAACACAGTCATTGGTCACAGCCAGCACAGTTTCATGAGAGGAAAGCCCTGTTTATCAAACCTGATTTCCTTTTATGACAAAGTAACCCACCTATTTCATCAAGGGAAGCCAGTTGATGTAATCTTTTTGGATTTCAGTAAAGCTTTCAATACTATCTCTCACAGGATCCTCCTGGACAAAATATCCAGCACAGCTGGATAAACACATCATGTGGTGGGTGGGCAATTGGCTCACAGGTTGAACACAGAGGGTCATAGTGAATAAGGTAGCATCAGACTGGTGACCTGTCACTAGTGGGGTTCCACAGGGCTCCATCTTAGGCCCTGTGCTCTTCAACATGTTCATAACTGACTTGGACACAGAACTGGAAGGGATACTAAGCAAGTTTGCAAATGACACAAAACTGGGAGGAGCTGTTGACTCCCTTGAAGGCAGGGAGGCCCTGCAGAGAGACCTTCACAAATCAGAGGACTGGCCAATCACCAACCATATGAAGTTCAGTAAGGGAAAGTGCTGGATTCTGCACCTGGGATGGGGCAACTCTGGCTGTTCATACAGACTGGGGATTGAGATGTTGGAAAGCAGTGCTATGGAAAGGGACCTGGAGGTCCTGGTGGATGGAAAGCTGAAGATGAGTCAGCAGTGCCCTGGCAGACAGGAGTGCCAACTGTATCCTGGGGGCATCAGGCAAAGCATTGCCAACCTGTCAAGGGAAGCAATTGTCTCGCTCTGCTCTGCACTGGGGCGGCCTCACCTTGAATATTGTGTGCAGTTTTGGGCACCACAATATGAGAAAGACATTAGGCTGTTAGCCTCCAAGGGAGGGCAATGAAGATGGTGAAGGGCCTTGAAGGGAAGCCGTATGAGAAGCAGCTGAGATCACTTGTTCTGTTCAGCCTGGAGGAGACTGAGAGGAGATCTCATTATAGTCTACAACTTCCTTGTAAGGGGAAGGGGCAGACACTGATCTCTTCTCTGTGGTGACCAGTGACAGAACCCAAGGGAATGGCCTGAAGCTGTGTCAGAGGAAGTTTAGGTTGGATATCAGAAAGAGGTTCTTCCCCAAATGGTGGTTGGGCACTGGAACAGGCTCCCCAGGGAAGTGGTCACAGCACCAACCCTGACAGAGTTCAAGAAGTGTTTGGGCAATACTCTCAGGCACAAGGTGTGACTTGGGATGATACTGTACAGGGCTGGAAGTTGGACTCAGTGATTCTTGTGGGTCTTTTCCAACTTGGCAACTGTGATTCTGCTCTGACTCTTCCTCTCTGCTTCAAGGAAATCCTTTTATAAGACTTAGAGAACAGGAAAGTTAGAGCATAATTTTGAGAGACCACTGCAGAGACCTTCAGTGAGTTGAGTTGTTTTTATTTTGCTGAGGGATTTCCAGGATTTGCATTCATGATAGTCGTGGAAGCAGAAGTACTACCACTTCCAACCTGTTTCTACTCACTAATGACTGCACGTCTTACAAATGGCAGTACCCCCAGTGTCCTGCCACTCTTGCATTGATTTTTGCTATGTCAGAGAAGGAACAAAACAAACTTCATAATGAAGCATAGTAAGGATTATTGTTCTATAAGCAGAAGGATATAGTATCATCACAGCCGGAATCTATATGAGGATGGTGTGGGTTTAGATTGACTGATACATTTAAAACCATTCAAAGAATAGACTTTAGTTGTTTTGCTACTTAATACAAAAATAGTCGAAGTTGCCTATTATTTCTGGTGGTACTAGAATTTAATTCTTTCTGTCACAGAGCAGATGAATTGCACTTATTTCGGGTAGTCAATATATGCCAGATGAAGGTGTGCTGTGCTCTGCCCCACCCATTCACCGTACCTTGTTAGTGTGCTCTGCCTGCACATCACCAGAGATGTCAGAAAAGGTATCAGTAACTCACACCAAGTCAAGATTTTTCTCTGGTACACTTCCCTAGCATTTCCAGTCTACTGCATAAGGCTGCTTTTCCAACATGGGGGAGCAAGCGCTGTTGGCTACAAGCTTTGGTTTTATTTGCATTTATATGGACCTCAACCATGGATCAGTAGCAGGTACAAAAAACACTGAAAAGATATGGATGTAGTTAGTCATAAATAACCTTCACATGGCTTGGACTAATACTTTCCTCATAAGAAAATGTCTCTTAGTAGCCTGATAATAGTAAATCATTCTTTTCAGGGAAGTTGAAGAAAGTGGTTTTTATTTGCAAACTGGAAGTGCATCGAAACAAGAGCCTTTTAAAGTTGCTTTCTACAATTTCTATTGCATTCTCTCATACAACTATCCTGTAAAAGCAATGCTAATTGCTAGGATTAAAGTCACAGTTTATTAGTCAGTAATTGTATCAATTCTGTCAAGACAGGGTATTCTCTACAAATATGTAGTTTATGATGATATCCCAAGTGCTCAAGAGAAAGAAGTACTCATCACAGACCACAGAGAAAATCCCACTGCATTCCATGTCCTGGCACGCACCACAGGTCAAGACACTGAAAAGCCACCTCTAGCATACAAAGAGAGAGTTTGCAGTTGCAGGGGGAGGAGCAGGGAGGTGGGGGAAGAAACTCACATACTAAATTGTGCAACACAGGAGAAATTACAGCCAACTGTGATAGCATTAACACAATATCAGGGGTTTGGGGTTTTTTTCGGTTGTTTTGTTGTTTTGTTTGGGGGTTTTTTAGGTATTCACATAGTATCCATGTAAGCATCTCACATAATTTCTCAGCTTTTGGGTGGACCTCTCACAACAAGTGGCTAAATAAGCCGTGCTGAGAGCCACAGCCACCTGTGGCTATAGTCTTACCTCCCCATTCTCTGGGATCTTATTTGGTCTCCTGTTACAGCCATATTGTGCTCATTCATGCAGTCATTTTCTAAACCGGTCTGGCTGCTCAGAGTGAGCAGTATCTTGTAAGTCTCTGTGGTGAGCGCACTGTGGGATCCTCACTTGCTGGAGCCTGCAAATCAATGGAAATTGTGAGAAATACCCCCAGCCTGGCATTCAGCCTCGAACATTCATCCCCTCCTCTGAGGATCAGTAGTGCTTGGGGTTTGTCATGTTCTGGGGTTTTACAGAGCTTGGAGCACCCTGGCTACCAAGATGTGAGCCAAAGGTTACTTGTTCTCTGAAAATATTTTGGCAGCCATGCCAGCATAAGCCTTCTCCCTGCCACCCTGGGGCTGCCTCTTGCCAACCCCTCTGTGCAGCTGTCTGCCAGGCGGGGTAGTGCAGCCACACACGTGCCCATGGCTGTGGCCACACAGCCAGCCCAACAGAGGGTCATGGAGGGTGGGAAGTAGGGAGGAGGCTGTGGGAGAGGCAGCTCAGCAGTGGAGAAGGTTCTGCCTCAAGAAATCTACCAAAATGTGACCAAATGTGCTCCTCATCCCACAGCTATATCAATGAGTTTAAAAAAGAAGGACTTGCCTGCCTACTTGAGCTGGTTACACAGCTGAAGTGGCAGGATTGTGTCCTTAAGAGTGCCCTGCACAACTGCAAACAAGTTGGGCTGGTCTTGGCACCTGGCCTGGGTCTCTGAATATCCCTATTCAGGGGTAGTTACTGTGACTTGAGCTCATGCTTCACCTGAAGCCAAGTGAATTTTCTGAGTTCAGACATGCTCTCTGAGTGCTCATGTTTTTAACTACATAGAAGATTATATGCTAAAAATTTGCAGAATCGGGAACTTAACCATTGTCCTAAATATGGTTTTGCAACAAATACCACATTGTTATTTCAGAGATTGCCAAAAAAAAAAAAAAAAAAAACAACAACAGGACAATCAGGGATTTTCATGGCAGCAGCCTGCAGGAGCCTGCCATGTAGCTGGGAACAGAGGTGACACCAGATAGGGGTATTTGCAGGAGGTTTTGGCCAGAGGCAGACATCTCAGAGTGAAGGCAGCAGCATCCGCATTTCCAGCCACGCAGCCCCCAGCTGACAGCACTGACAGCTATGCCAAAGCAAGAGCTGAAAAATTCTTTCCATATCTGCTGTTAATTAGTAACTACTTACTTAATCCGGAAAAGGCAAAAACTGATCTGCCTCTCCTAGAGTACTGTACTTCTGGATTAACGATAGGTTATAGACCTGTTACAGCTCACAGCAGTTTTCTTTTTAAAGGACCCTAAAGTATCTCTTTTTATCTCTTAGAAAGGTATATACATTATGCACACCAAGCATTATATCACTAGTTTTGCGCAGAACTACAAATAAAAGAAAAAAGCTGCATTTGTGCTCTTCATAACTTAAAGCCTTAACTGAGAGGTGCAAATAAAAAAAAAATAAACCACACTGATTTTCTTTCCTTGTCAGTATGCTCCCATACTTTTTCCTGATCTATAAGGGTAAAAAAAATGTCACCATCCCCCAAGAGGAGCCATTATCAAATCCTTTCTTATCTTGCAGATAAAGTAATGACATCTTATTGACAGTGCAGCAGAACAAACAATGTCTTACTGAAAGCTCCAGTGCTGGAGGATTTGGGCTGTCCTCAAGAGTTGAGACCAAGTAATGAAAACAGGTTTTGATGCTAAATCAAAGATAATGTCTGCTCTAGTTCTCCAATAGCCTTTAGCAGTCCCAGGCACACAGAAGGTGTGCATAGCTCACTGAGGTATCATCTGCACTACAAACTCAATAAAGTAGGGGGACTTTACTAGAAGAAGTATGCCCAAAGTAGCAAGCAGTTAAAGTATGATTTATGGTACATATGGGAACAGTACTGGAATTTTTCCTGAACACTGTACTTGATACATGGATGGACCTGGAAATATAGGTCCATCCATTTCTTACAAGCTGGTTTAGTCATATCAGAATCTACGACAAGTTATTTCCTAATTTTTGTGCCTTATCAAATTAATTGGACCAGCCGCAGACATTTTTGATGAACGAACATGAGTTAGTCATTTGGGTTTTGGTTGTCACGTCTATGTATGAACTTATTAAAATTATTGATGTACCTTTGCTCTTTAGAAAGATTCTTCTTCTTGTAGCATCCTCTCTCAGTATCTTGTGGGTAAGAAGACACTTTTGCAACCCAGGTATCAGAGTTAGGTCCATAGTATACGTATGGCTTTGTACAGATTAAAAATCTGTCAGATAGAGAATGTTACTGTGCCTCTCAAATTCATCCAAACAAAAGAGAAACAAAAATGCAGAAAACAGATGTGTTGTAGCACTGAAGCCTACAGCTTCAAGTTATCTAAGCAACCCCTGCCATAGCTCAATCACCTCCTGTGTCCCCAAGCAAGCTTTCCTGCACATTTTTCCACTATCACTTGTGTTCAGTTGACACCCTGAAAAACCAGCTCAAGATGCAAAACTGGGAGAGACCAAATACCAAATAGACTTCTACCAGCTCATCACAGGGCCAGTGAACAAAGTTGCTGGTACACAGAAAGAGCAGGGTACCATGTCACGGCATAGCAGGGTAAGAACGCAGGACCCATTTTGAATGCTTCAAACTCTCATGGACCTGCATCCTGGCTGGAAGGGTGGAAGAGGCAGCTGAGTGGGTCTAACAGATCTCTGCTGACAAAAGGTCATCATTCTCCCTCTCCATCAACCTGCACTGTGCACAGCATTCCTCAGGCCCTTTGTGAAGACAATTCAACTCACCCACTCATCAGGAAATCAACACATTTTTACCTGCCCAGTTTTGTTCTGGATCATTGAGTCAACCTGGCTCATTACAGATCCAAACAGCACCATAACCAGAACAAGGGGTGAGGGAAAACACAGTCCCAGAAGACGGGGGATCAAACCTGTCCTCTCAGGGGTAATGATGTATTAGATCAATTAAGACATCCTCAGAATTTCATGGAATGAACTACAGCTTTCAAAGTTCCATTACTTCACAGAACAGTAACTTGGTTTGCAAATGCTTTTTTTATTCTTGTCTTTATTTGTGTATTTACAAAGCCAACGCATCACATTTGTACAGCACATATATAATAGGCTAAGACAGAATGTGAACATACATTAAGAAAGTGCTCGATTTATAAGTATTAAATTTAATAGATCTGATAATAAATGCAACTTCTACTGTTGAGTAAAGAAAGATTAATATTAAATCCTGCCTGTGCTAGAGCAGGACTGAGCAATATGTGATGTCTTAACTTGTGAGTATGCATCTTCTAAATGCAGAGGTGAAGCCAGGAGGAAAGTGGAAGGGGGCCAAATTCTAACTCCTTAAGGAAGCTGAACATCCACCAAGGCTTGGCCAGGAGGACATTGGAGGACTTGTGACAGAGCAAGGCTTGTTCTCACAAGTGGTTTCTCAAAAAGCTTCTAATAATGCTGGCAAATAGCTGGCTCAGGAATATACCACTTCCATTTTCCAGATATCCCTCTTCAATTAAAGCTGAATTCTCAGGAAAATAAAATCTTATTAAATATTTAAATGGACATTTAAATAGAGAAAGAAATTGTTACAATAACCAGCCAGGACATTCCTCGTGGTTCTTCTCTCCTCTTTGCTACCATTGGTCCTACGTGGGTGTTAGTGGCTCTGTGCAATTTAATTTAATGCACAAGAAATGATCTGTGAGTTCAGACAGCCAAGCCCAAAGAGACTATATTCAGCATGGTGACCAAGAGCATCTCCATTCCCTCTTCTTCACCCAGGAATAAGATACAAGCATACCCAAACCTTGATTTTGAGGTGGATAGCTTTTCCCCCCTCCAGCTTCAGAATCGCTCAATCATTAAATAAAAACCGAAGAGAAGATAATCCAAATTATTAACGAGCTTTAGATATATTAAAGAAAGAAATGAAACATCATATACATTAATTTCAAAAATTATTATACGTAAAGAAACACCAGAAAGGACATCAGTAATCTGGTGAACAGTCCCACATCTTGCCCTTCTCTAGAAGATCCCATCTCTAAGATGACATACAAATACATAGTCCAAGAAATTTTTCCTTTTTATTGTGAAAATTATATTATGAAATATCTTAAAGCACCAAATACCTTAATGTAATGGATGAGAAGACAAACTTAACTTGTAGGCTGATGCTGACCTCGCTGAGGACCAAGCGACAGGGCATTTCTCCAAGCTGGCTGATGACACCAGCCCTTCAAACCACAGTAAAGAAAATGCGCAGTGAAGGCATAGGGAGAGGCAAGACACAGGACCAAGTTTTACCTAAATCATCAAGATAATCACATTTCTTTGCAGAACATTGTCCTTAACAGACGTTGTTCTTAGCCTGCTCCTTAATAAAAGGGATAATAACTCATGAGAACAACAACCACAGGAGATATCTAGTCAGCTTTCGTTCTTGTACTTGGCCAGTTTATGTGCAGCCTAAGGGTATAAATAGAGAGACTATAGAGGGGATTAACAGACTTTCTTTCCAGCAGGGCTCACATGCCAAAGCAATGAGTCTACTAGCATTGTTTCCCTTGAAAGGTTTGTTTAACTCTGAGACCACCACTAAGGCACCAGACTCCTTCCTGGAGCCCCATATTCTCCTCTGAAAAGGAGGGAGGCCCCACTTGTGGATCTAAATACTTTGGTGTTTATCCTTCCATCTGGGATAATCCAACCACCCAACCACCTAAACACCTCCCATTTGCAGCCATCATGAGAGACAAGGTTTCTGTGGGGATTTTACCCCTACAAGCTCCACGTGAACAGAGTCACTTCTCAACTACACCATTTTAACACTGACAGGATTTGTTTGATCATCATTATTTGATGAACAGTATGTTAGTTTCACTCTTCTGTGTACCAGCAGCCTAATAGAATGCTACAGAGGATGGGGAATACAAGCATTTAAAAGGCAAGCCTCACCTCCCCAAGTTTTAGGGCTCTGGAGCATAGACACCTACACCCAAAAAGGCACCCCAGGATCCCTTTGAGAAAAACTGGCACTTTTCAGTTGTGATCTTTCCAATCCATTTTGATTGACACTGACATGTGGTGAATCACCTGGAAGTAAACAAGAACTGGTTGAGTTGTCCATAGGTTGCCAGTCAGGGCAGTATTTCTGCTTCTGTTTTCTATATCTTATGGACAATTTCTTTTACTAAGCTCACAGCTACTCAGCAACCCCCTAGCTTCTCAGTTGGGGGGGGGGGGGGAGAGGGGTGTTTGTTTTTAAATACAATCATATATTTGCAAAGCTTTTTTAAAATTAATTATACCCTTTTTAGGGAGAACTCGAAGAGGCACAGCAGAGAGTGCAGTGACTTTCCATGGAGTGAACAGCTGGAGAAAGACAATGTGAACACATCCATCACTAGAGCAGCAGTAGGACTTTGCTCTGCACTAGACATTTCATAGGAACCACCAGACTGCCTGCACATGTCATTAAATTAAATATGATCCCAAGTTTAAACACTTCTTTGGACCAGCTCTAGATTCCCAGCATGCCACAGGATGGAGCCCTCACAGGCTATGGCTGACACCATTCTCACAGACAGACACATCTTTAAGCAACCTGAAAAACTGATCATTCTGATTTTGACCACCCATGTGGTGGGCAAGGTCTCTCTGGTGTGCCACAATCAGCTGCACGATCCCACCTGATACGTGCAGTGCTCAATTTAAGCAAATAGAAACAACGGGCTGCATGACAGGATAATCATTCATTCCAGGTGTCTCGTGCATCACCAGGATGAAGGCTGAGAGCCAGCTAAACAGCTAAGTGTGAATTACTACACCATAGCTCAAAGTCAGTGGTATCTTTTTATTAATAATTTATAGAGCTGTGTATTATTAATATGAGCAGAAGCTGCTCTCTTTCTCTCTCTGGTGGAATTTGCTTTTGTGAGCAATGGGGAAGACCAAGGAGATGAAGAACCAGACTTCCCCAAATGAGCAGGAGAGCTGCAGAAGTAGGTCACAAAACCTCTCAGTAGGTAGATGGGTCCTTCTCTCATTAGGCTACTTTTAAGCACACAGGACCAGATCCTTAGCTCATACAAATGAGTTTGGCCCCACTGATTCCATTTCAGCCAGACATAATGACACTCCTTGAAAATCTGGCCAATAATTATTTAAAGAAATACCCCGCAACACACCCCAATTACAAGCCCAAAATATGTATTGGGTGTACAGTAACACTAAGCAATACAGGCAATGCACTGCAGTAATAGTAAAACTTTAGTGTTCCTCAAGACATGGGGCCAAAGTGCTTTTACTGTTGCATAATGAATACATTATAGAGATGAATCTGTCTCTATGTATTTATAAAACAGATAATGCTGCCTTATTCACTTATTCCATGTTTTTTGCTTATCAACACATGAGAGCTGCCCTCTAGAACTTGTTCCACTTGAGGACTGAATCTCTGAAAGATTAAAAAGCACTCTTGGTTTTACAGAAATCCTATTGATTTTACAGAAATCAGCTCCTCCTATTTAAATACCTAATTAATTTCATAGCAAGCATTTCCCAGCAATTTTTTCTTTTCAATCTATTTATGGGCCTCCTGTCTGCAGCACCGTACAATACAGCAGGACCAGCTTGCTTAGTCTGCTAACAATTGTTCCATGAAAAAGCAACTTTAAGGAATGAAGTATCTATCTCTTAGCAACATTTAAAATTAAGTGAAAAAGGAAAATTTTTTTGATTGATTGGGTTTCTTAAAAGAGCTGAATGGGAAAAGTTTTTCCTCCCCAGGTAGATTCTTAGAGTCCAAACTTTTCTATTTTGCAACGAAAAGCAAACCCAAGGAAGTTTTCCAAAAACATATTTAAAAGCCTGGAAAAGTCTGGTGTAAAGCCTTTTCACCAGGAGTTTGGGAAAAGCAGACTGAGGTCCCTATGCCAGTGTGCAATTACCTAAAATGACAGTATGAAATTACTTTATTAGAAGTAACTCAGTGAGTCCTTCCCAGCTAAGTCTTACCCCAGCTACCATCCGGTGTCTGGGTGCACTATTGCCAAGTTTGAACCCAAGGAGGCCTGACTTGGTTCAAAGCTTTCAGCATCCCAGGTTGGGCCCTGGACACTCCCCCACAGTGGGGAGCTCTGTATTATATCTTGTAGAAGCAGAAAAGTTCCACCCCTTTTGTACTAATTAGTAAAAGAGCTACATAGACGTTAGGTGGTTTTTAAGATTCACAGTTGTAAACTTTAATGTTAGAGGAATTTTGAGTTAAGACACCTGAGTGCTTTTGGATCTGGATCCTAGGAATGCACCAAATTCAAATTTAGTCATCTTCATTACTTTAAATTAAGAAAAAGCACAATTCACAAAAAATTTTGCCATTAAAAACCAAGATAAACAAAAAGAAAAACCCAACGCCTTAGATATTTACATCAGTTACAAAGGTATGAAATATTTTCTGATCTATAGCTTACATTTGTTAGTGATGGTTTAGTTTAGAAATAAAATGAGATGTACAATACTGTGTGAAATGAAGTACTGATTTGCATTGCTTCATAAAGACTGGATTTATTTTAAAACCTATTTTCTTCATTGTAAAGCCAGTAACCAAACCAGAATCCAAATTTAGTTGTTGACTTTTTTTCCCCCTACAGATACATATGAAGGTATTGCAATTTCTTGATTAGTCTTCTGCTACGTTAATGAGTTATGGGGTTCCTGAGAGAGCCCAGGGGAGGCTGAGCAGGTCTGAGGGCCAGGCTGCTCCCAGGACGAAAAGACTTCTGGGGTAGGAAGGCAGCCTCGTGCAGCCAGCCTGGCTCCTGCCCTTCCACGGCACCTCACCCAAAGCCTTCAGTGAGCCATGCAACAGCTCCACCCAGCCTGTGCTGGGATTTGAAACACCACAAACTCAAAACCAGTAGAGATTGGATAACTTCACTTTGCTTTGAGGTCTGTGGAAGGGACAGCTGAGGGCAGATGCACATGCTTCAGGCTGTCCTGGGGCAGAGGCCCCCTTTCCTCTGCCCTTGGGCCTGACCCCACTTATTAGGAGGCATTTTGGGAGTTTAGTTGTGGAAAAGTGCCCTGCAGCATCCAATATACCACTTGCACGTAACACACAGCAGGTGTAGCACACGTGTCTCTCGTCTGTGCATCATCTTAATGGATAAGAAGATTTTAAAAGTCCTTACTCTAAGCTGTGTGAGTCACCCAGCAACAGGAACTGCTGCTGTCTGTTTTCCAAACTCAAAACCAGGAGCTGATGAGAGACTTGGTTGCTCTTTCGCACCATTGTGATCTGTTTCTTCAGAAACATCTCTCTAGGACTTGGTAATGATAATTTAATGGGCTATTTTCTCCAATATCCACCTTTTACTGGCTAAATGTACCTGTCTGATGGATTAGGAGAGTAATTTCTCCTTGTGTAAGGTAAATCCCCTAAGTCACAGAGAGCTTTGCTCTTCACGTGAAGATGCAGTGTGAAGTTTCATTGTTCTTTCGAAAGACAGGGTGAGCAGGAGCAAGGCAGCAACTGAATTATTTTTTTCTGTACTCATTTATCTATTGTGCTTCTGATTTTAGGTGCTTCCTTTTTAGTGAAGTTAGTGGCCCTGCAGCTCTCAGTCTTTCCTCCCCTTAGCTCAAGTGAAAGGCAGCTTTAGTAAATTGACTATACACCAGAGGTAAATGTGCTGTCATCCATAAACATGTTCCCAAGTGAAGCAGAGCTAAGGACAGTGGGGCAAATCTTGCTAGTGGCTATAGGGGGGTCATGAGGAAACCCTCTCTACCAGAGTTTCCACTGTGGCTGCTCACAGTGAACAGACACAACCACCTGCCTGTGCTTCAGGAATCCAGCCCCATCATCTGACAAGTCTCAAAGTGGCCTGCACAAGCATTCACACAGGCAATAATGAAGTTATTTAAGCAGCTTATTTCTGCCCTCTGGGATAGAGGCCAGTATGATGGGATCTAATGTAGAGTCTATTTCTAAAATGCAGTCTATGTTGAAAATGGGCTGCAAAATAATACTGTTAGTGGAGGTTTTAAAGATAAACAGTCATTAACAACGGTCTTTCAGCTGAGTACTAAGCTGTATGGAATTGAATAAAGATGAGGGCATTTCACAACTGAGACAGCACAAGTTACATTATAAATTTCAAGATGCTGCCATGTTACATGAGTTACATTTAAGTATTTTTCCTACATTTGAACTTATCGGCTGTTCCCTTTTTCTTTAAACAGGACATTCTCCCATGCAATATCATTAAAAGGCTATTAATACAAAATACTCTGAATGTTAATAAAATACAAATACGGATTGTTACACTTGTCTTCCTTATTCTGTCAGAAGAAGAAAGACAGAATATCCAGACTCTAGAGATTAGCTGGTATGGCAGGGATGGTAAATAGCCATTCCTCCTCAATTGCAGCAACACAGGGCAGTTGATGTGAAACAGAGGGCTAGGGTGGAAAAACTTATATGTTCTTAACTGTATACACAAAAACTAAATTTCAAAGTTCACACCTGAAAAAATATTGCAGTTGTTGCACAATACTATTATTTTTAATACTTGACTGTGCAAGTGATGTTCACATACATTAAAATTAAAATAAGAAAAGAAAAGGCAACCTGATATTTGGGGCCTAAGTAAGCGTTCCTATACTTAGCCATCAGAAAGCTCTTCCTATGTGCTTTAGGTTTAACTAACCTGTTATTTTTATCTGGGCATTGGAAAAGCAATTCATTTACATAGTCTTTTATTCTACTAGTATTTTTGCCCACATATATACTCAGTTTCTCATAATTATCCCAAGCCCACCCAACCCCCCTAATAACTGAGACCTGTATGACAGCCTAAATTCCTTAGATAAGCTCCCCTAAGTAAGGTTAGCATGTACAAAGGCCTCCAAGAACACAAAGAGGGGCAGTCAGGGAGGGCTGCAAGATAAAGCCTCCCAGCTTTTTTAGCATTACAGCTGCTATCTCTCTCCCCAAATCCTCTCTAACGACTGTACAAACCATTTTAAGCGAAAAGATATTAATTGGGTCACAAAAAGTAGAAGTAAAACAGAACAAGAATATAGTAGTCTAATACAGTAAAGGGAATTTCAAAAAAATAATGAAAGAAAAAGTGTTTGCTGAGCACACTCCATCCAGCTCCAGCTGCTTCACTTTGAACTTGGGGGGTGCCCCAGTTTTTGCAGAGAGCTCACCTGCAGCCTCAGCCATCTCTGGAGTCAGGCTGAAGCAGCTGAGGGATTTGTTGCAGTCAAACCCTTTGATATAAAAAGTAAAGGCTCTCTGCAGGAGGAAAAAAGGGAGTCCCTTATGCACCTACAGTCTGTTATTTTGGGGAGAAGGTTGTTGATACTGCATTTGAAGTGATAAGCACCATCAAGCTTTTTGTCTAGGGCTCTATGCTACATACTTGAGCTAAAAATAGATTTTAAAAGCTAATGAGAGAAGGCTGTATAATATCAGCTAAAAAGTGCAGAGGCTGGTCTTGTGTCTTTTTCTCCCCATGAATGCTTACACATTTGAGTTTGGTCTGAAAACTAAATGGTGCTTCCAAACACAGGAGATTTAAGAATAAAATTCCCATTAACAGCTGTTAACAGGAATTACCTGTGTAGATCCCATCATATTAAGAGAAAAATAAACTCCTGGAATTCAAATACTCTATAAGGAAGAAAAAGAAGTTAAAAAGAAAAGTCCCAGAGACTCAGATCTCCCACCAGGTTTGGCAGCAGGGATCCATTGCCAGGGCTTGGCCCCTGAGATGCCCCAGCAACTGCCTTGGTCCTTCCCATTTCCCTCATGACAGCCATGCCTGTGGGTGTTTGCTGGGCAGTAAGGGACCCAGCCCAGGCACAAAAAATGCATTTTTACCATTTCTGTGGCTTGCTGGGTTACAAACCCTGGTGTACTGCGAGTGAACCACTGAGCAAAAAGTGAGGATGTGGGAGTCATATGAAGCTGTGTAGCAAAAAAAGAAATAGTCATTGAATGAGGTACACTGACATGAAATTTAATTTACTGAGATAGTACTGCTCTACTATCAACTGCTTAGGGAACCCATCTGGAGGAGTCCTCAGAGGTTGTTACAGTGGTTGTTGCCTGTGAAACACAGAGGCATGAGGTGACGTGTTTAGGACTTGGTCTCATGATATCTCATCATCACCCCCAGAGTTACTAAACACCAACTGAACCATGGTAACTGATTACTTTTTGCTGCTGCCTGTCTACTGCAAATCCATGAGAAGCCGTGTTGGCTCTGACCCAGCTTCACCCCTCTGTGAATACTGCTTTCCACACTGACCACAGGCTATGTACACAAGCTGGGTCGACTCTCAGGGCAGGATAACAGCTTGACTCAGGCACCTAACTCCCCAGCATAGCAGAAGCCTCAGACACCTCAGCCTTGCCTTTTCCCAGGAAGCATGCTTGCTGCCAGTCTTTGTGCATCCACTTTCCCATCCAGGAAACTGTGCATCCTGCAGAAGCAGCCAGGCGTCCTCCCACCTGCTGGCTCAGGCTTTTCGTCAGTGAAAGGCGATTAAGGGAAATGGACTTGTCCTTCAGGAGTGAAGGCAGTGGAGGGCAGGTCTCCCACTTCCCAGCTTTGTGTTATAACCCTGTAAGTGTCAAACAAGGTACTCAGAGCTGTAAAAGAGTGAGCGACTACAAACTTTATTCTTGTAAAGCAAGCAGTGTCAACAGAGCAAGAGATTCAGTTCATCGGTTATCAAATTGCTCACCCAAATAAAAGCAACTTACTGTACAATTTGAAACACTGACACAGAAACAGTAGCCTAGATCTCCGCCAGCCCGAATGTCCCAGCCAGCAACTCCAGTCAGCCTGCTCTAGGCTGTCTGTGCTTCTGTGGGACTGATGCATTTTTAAACAGGGAGGCTGGATTAGCCAGGAAAGCTGCATCGCACAATGTCATATCACCTACCTGCTTATCAAAGTGGTTGTAGAACACAGATATATAAAAGATTCTGAATTATCCCAAGCCGAAGGCAAACAGTAGGGTAGGCAGGTAGGCAGGAGGTGGAGGTGGGAATGTCAGGTTGAGGAACACTCCCTCACTTAAAAAAATGCTGCTAGAAAAGTTCAATACATGTCATATAATTTTAGTCTATTTCAATTTATAGTTTTAATCCTTCTATGACTTTGGTGTTATATTTGTTCCTGATTGATATGAAAGGTTACTAAGTGGTCTTCTCAGCCATAGGAATGGGATGTAACTAAGAAGGGATGGAGTTCAAAGCAGCATGGGAGGACCCCTTTTAAGAGCATTGACTCCTTTCTAAAATGAAATTATTTGCAAAAACTTCTCTTCAGAATAACACATATCTGGTTTTGGAGTCAAGGTAGGAGCTATTTCCCTGCTGGGGAAAAAAATTAATTGTTGTTGATTCAGGGTGGTCATAGGGCCCTGGTGCTTACAGATGCAGACCCAGGAGCACAGGAGCTGCAGCCATGATCCATCCCATCCAGTCCGTCCCACACCAACAGCAGACAGATGGCCAGCATTAGGCATGAGATTCCTGAATTAAGCAGAGGTGGCATAATGAATGTGCCATATTAGGACTCTTCCTAAGCCTTAACTACTGCAAGCTGTGGAAAACATGCTAGCATGCCTGTTAGCAGTAACCAGGGGCAGATTCACAGCATCAGTCTCAGGGTAGTAGCTCTCTAATTATCACCACCCACCGGAGTACCCAGCCTGGCTCACAGGATTGAAAAACCAGAATGCAGCCTCCCCTAACCTGCACAGCTGCAGCAAACTTTACCAGCAACTATTGTAACCCAGGAAAATCTTGCTGCAAACCACGATCTCCTCAAACATTATTTATTGCCTGGTTCCAAGGATGTTTGTGAATTATGTGGAAAAGTATCTCCCTTTCCTCTGACTTGGAATATTCTCAGACTTTCTCTGACTACTCCTATTTTCATGGGTGGGAAACAGGGAAACATCTGCACCTGCCCTGCCTTCACTATACTAATGATTTTCAGCCTTTATACCCCAAAAGGCACAAGGGCAGAGAGCCCAACCATGCAGTCAGCTGGTAACAACTTACTTCAGGCAGCAGGCAGCAATTTACTTCAATTATGTGCTTGTGGACCTCTAAAGGCCCTTAGTCCTTTAGAGGTCCTTCTAGACTACTTATTATTTTTTCTCCTTTTTTATGTTTCCTTTTTACTTTTCTCATCTCTAAGGGAAACAACTCCAGCCTTATTAATTTCCCTTGATGTGAGAGTTTTCCTCTGCTCCAGCCATGTTTGTCACCCTTCCTTGAACTCTTTTTACTTGTTTTGTTATTACCTTGAACAAAGATGAATGGAACAGCAGAAACAGTTCTCCAGCCGTATGACTTGTGAACTACAGAAAAACAGGTCAAGGCTAGACTGAACTCTGAATCAGCTCTAGCGAGGTCAGTGGAGTTACCTTAGGAATGAGTGCACTCCTCTTCAGTTGTTTCTTGCCAAATTCATGTCCCCTAGTACGGCTTAGGCTGTGAAAAGCAACTGTTGTTGACAATGACTTGTCCATAGGGCATCCAACTGAAGTCACATCACACATTTTATCTGGAAATGTGGATACACACAAGCCATACTGAGCATTTTAGCAAAATCATGCCTAAGCCTGTCTGTAAAGCATTGCAACATATGACCAGAGAAATGACCTGGCCACCTCAGACCCCTGTTCAGACTACTAGCCAAAGGAAGAGTCAAGAACCCCCCTGCCAATCAATTAGGGCCCTGCCTTCTGTTCCCATGGCTTGTGTCATCCAGTGCTGTTTATCAGGTTTTAGATCTTCTTGTTTTCCATACGTAGACTTTTCCTTGTTTTTATTTTTATGAAATCCTTCATTTTGAGGCATCAATCAATACCATAAATAAATAATATGCTGCTTTTCATTTCCATTTCAAATTGCCTTGTTTTGGTATTGTGCTCAAGAATAAATAGGAGACCTTGATTTTCTAAAACATTTATTGTATTGTGCATCTTCCACTCCCTATTGACTCTATTCATACATTTACTTTTTTTATTTGCTTTCTGAGTCAAGCAGCTGTGGTCCCTCCATCTCTCTTAATACAGAAATATTTCCAGGCTTTTAGATGATGCCTGTTAGTATGGCAAGACTCTGCTTTGTCCAGCGACACCATAGCAGAAAGGAAACCTGATGCAATACAAAACCAACTGCCCATTAAGTATAATAATGAGTTATCTCTGTGTATGTTCTCAGGCTTTAGTGAATTTCAATCAGGAAAAAAAATTTGGACTAGTATGTTGAGTGGTACCATTCTTCCTACACTCTACAGCCCTTGCAATGCTTTATCTAATCTTCGTAATCTTTATCTAATGCTTTATCTAATCTTTGTCTATCTAATCTTTGACAGTAGTTTTTCCACACCTTTGCAGCTTCTGAGGCCTTTTTCATCCAAGAGTTTAGGGGAATGTAGAAAAAAAGTAAGATGAAGGCCTGATCAGAAGAAGTAAACTGAGCTGAGCCACAGAACAGAACAGTACTGGAATAACCCATCTCTGCTCTACCTCAGAGCAACACCTTCCCAGCCCAGACCTGCAAGATCTTCCCTCACACAGATGTTTTTGACTTGGCAGTGACTGTAATTGCTTTCTGTATTAAAGATGCACACTGCAATACGGTGATTTGTATTCTGCAAAGCAGTGTTAAAAAAGAAGAAACCAGCAAAAGCCAAAACAGATTTCTAATGATGTCTATGTTTGTGTTGAGCTCAGAAAGGTTTCCCCAGTCCTGAATTTCTTCATCAAGAACCAATGAAAACTCTGGCAGCAGCCCAATTTTATGTAAATGATCCAGGTTTTATGAGCCCCTACATAGAGCCTACTCTGCAGCTGTAACCACAACCCCTCCCCTAACTGCACCAGAGCACCCATCTCCTTCCCCTCCATGGTGCTCGAGGATGACCTCCTTCTCTACTGATGCAGGGAGCAAAGGGCTACACAGACAGAACATGCCAGTTCCCAGCTGGCCTCTGCTGAATAAGAGTGTCACAGATCTCTGTAAGATTTGCAGTCATAGCCAGCCAAAGAGATATTCATGAATTCTCACTTTGAATCCCATTCCATTTAAAAAATGCTGTCCCCTTGAGATTTTTTTTTTCAGTACTTGCAAACCTGCCAGCTTTTTTAACATATAAATAGGAACATTTAGTAAGAAAACAGGGACATGATTCTAACTCTATCAAAATACATCTGATAGAAAGAGCTTTCAGGAGAAAAAGAATTGAAAAGATTCACTGCTTTTAAAGAATGGTTAAAACCCCATCTTTCATTACAGCAAGACCCAGGAGGAATGGCTTTGATCCCTCAATATTATTGGAGCAAAGGCAGTTAATACCTACTTCTAGAGCAGCAACATTAGCTTTTTTACAGAATTCTTTAAATTACTTCCAGGGCTATTAAAGTCAATTGTAAAACAGCACTGCGTTTACCTAACCAAAATTTCTCCATCAGTCCACAAAAGGCTTTAGAAGTTGCAATATCAAGTGTTGCAATTCTGAACTTTTGACACTTTCAACCGGCTTCATCCTGATAACTTCGGGAACCTTAGCCAGGAACAAAAATCTTGCAGAGCTCCTCTGAAGTTAACGGAGAATTCCAGGCAATAATTCAGGCTGACTTTTACATGATATAAATCCAAGATCTTGGCCCTCAGAGAAATAACCAGCTCTTGGTTATATCCTAGGATCCCCGTTGAATACATGGAGACATCCTCATGCCTCTAAATGGGATCTAGGAAAACCACCAGAAGGAAAGGGGAACCATCTCACCTAGCTGGCACTAAGGAGCTGGGAGCAAAAACCATTTCATCCTCAGTCCCAGGAAGCTGCTGATGAAACCTTCTCAGTTTCCTTGCTTTCTAGGAGCAGTGAGGATACTCACCCAGGTCTGAGGAAGCCTTGGCCATCACTCTCTGCCCAAGAAAATTTTAACCTAAATCTCTTTGTAGCTACCAGCATATAATTGGATGTTGCTCTGCAGTTTCTCCTGGTTAATTTTTCCAGTTTTTATTAAATGATTGCATGTCTGTTGGGCTAGCAAATGAGAAAATACCTGTCTAATCTAGTCACTTGGAGTAGGTATGGAAGAGGACTTCATTACAGGTTCTGCTCTCAAGATCATTTGGTTATTTGATATAAAATATTGATTGGAGAAGAAATCAAAACGTTGATCTGACAGAAGAAATGGTCTTATTTAGTGGATATCTGAAAATACCTACCTACTCTCAGCAATGAGAGTACTTTTCTGGAAGAAATATAAATGCCTAGAGACTTATGATCCTGCAACAGGATCAGGTCAGCTAGCAACAGAAAAGACATTTTAAGTATTTAATTATGGTTTGATATCTCTATAACTATGTAGTATCTGCTACAGATACTATTGCTTCCAGCTTTCCCTATGACACAAATCCCAGGGGGAAATCCAATGACTGCAAAGAAAGAGGATACACTGGACTCATTCAGTTTTTTTCCCCGTCCCACATATAGATGGAGGCATACATGTAGCACACTGACATTCTTAATTCAAAATTACATAAAGAAATATGTAATTTTTGAATGACATGAAGAATGAGTTGGCCTGCTATCTACCTACCACTCACCATGGCATACTGGCATAGCATGTTTACCAAATAAGATAAATAAATAGGAGTTTACCTATTAGTCTGAGAAATAAATCTCACAATGGGCAGATCTGTATTGAAAATGTAAACATACTAATAGAAGACAACATTGTGCCACCTATGAGATTGCTGGGGTTATGTTCAAGGCTGGGAAGAGACTAGAAAAAATTATATGAGGACCACCGCTGAAGGGAGTGGGAAGTCATGTATTTAAGCAAGTAAGCAGCCTGAAGAAAATAAAATATCATCATAAAACAATGAAAAAAATGGGCACGATGAAAATAAAAGACAATACAAGAATACAGAAAATAGAAAAAAATACAGAAAAGAAGAAGAGCCATCAAGGTCATTAGCTGGCAAAGATGTCTCTGTAAAGCATTTTAATGCACTGGAAAAGAACTGTTTTCTATTCCTTTCCATGTACTAGGGTTTTTTTTCTGATTGTAGAGCTTTTACTATAGCTCTCATATAAACTGCACACATACTTAATATATAAACATATTTTATAATATGATGACTCGTTCTTTAACTTCACTGTGAAAATGTAAATTATCTGGCTTTCAGTAATAAGGAGGAGATCAGATTCAGGTTAATGAGAAGATTTGTCTGATTAACCTTCTCTACAGTCATTGACTTGTCATGGTCCATCAGTCAGCCATGCCTAAATAGGGTTTCCAAATGAATTAAAGCCATACCCTAACATGTATTTATAGAAACAATCATAGGCCACTAAATAAAATCTGTGTTAGTCAATGAACTTCAGACAAACCATGCTTACAGTATTCAAACACCTAGAGATGCACTCCACATAATCAAATTATTCCATTATTATACACCAAAGGAGAATTGGATCATATGAAAAAAAAAAGGGTCACAAGCAATTAAAAAATACTCAGAGATTTTCAGTTGTAAATAAAAACAATTTTGCATAGTAGCGACTGAAAGATAACAGTGCTTAGCAACTGGACAATGACATTCCTTTATGTAAAATTAGTTGTTGCTCTTAATCCAGTTAGCAGCAGTGAGAAGGTAGAGGTATTATTAAACACTCCTGTGTTCTTATGGAAGTAGGGTTGAAGTTCAAAAAGCCTTCATTCCCTCTGTTAAACTGCCCCCATAGACTACTGTGGGAAAAGTCCTTCTTTCCACTGCTTTTTCCAGTATCTGTCACAGAGATAAATACATATGTCCTTTTTCCAAAGAAAGCAAGTAAATACCTGAAATGCCATTAACTCTTCCTTAAAAAATAAAAACAGAACCAAAACCAGAATGCGCAGGTGGAACCCAGATGTTGGTCTTTCAGGTACTCACAGGGGTCATTTTGAAAAAAGACCTATTAAAACACTTTATGACATGTTTAGGCCATAAATCAGGTACTAGTTTCCAGAGATTAAGAACTGTTCCTGTAGGTGGGCTACTACATAATATTTCTTTGGAACCTAGGAATTGCTCACTGTGCAAGAAATGGTAACAGCTTCATCAGACTAGAGACCTGTTAAAATATGGCAATTCTTCTGTTCCTATGATTATTAATAGAGCAAGGACAATAATTCATTACCAATAATCTAATGGATAACCATTGATTTTTATCTTTATGAACTGTCATCGACAAAAGTTCAAACTTTCAAATATGGCTATTATTCAAAATTAAATTTTATTCCCCCTATAAAACTCTCACAGAGATTAGAATATTCACTAAGACAAAAAAATTGAGAGCATGGACTCCATTAGTAGGCTATATGTTGTTTCAGGCTTCAGTCAGGCTCATATCTGCAAAAAAATATCAAAAAATTGAAAGCATTGAATATTACAAATTAATATGGGATGTAAAATTAACTTTTGAAGCAAAGAACATAAATGGTGCCTTTCGTTTATTCTCAATATGCAAATTTGCAAAAAATCAAGCACTTAGAAAACCAAATCATAGTATGTGCTGAATTTCAAGAGCCAGATATTCACAAGTCTACCCAAAGGACAGACCCAACCCACCAGCTGTATTGAGGGAAGCATCTGATCAGCAACTTGGTTCTTCAGCGTGATTGTCTTAATTATGCTTTGCTAATTATGTTATTGACCTTCCTCTGAGGAATCTCTTCTTCTGTGAAAACAGTAGTAACTCAATTATTTTAAAAGCGGAAGGTGTTTCCTCTATTTTTAATGATGCAGAAAACATTCTAAAAATGGCGTGAAAAGAAAGGGTACCAGGGCACAAATACCTCTGCTGCCTATATCCAGCCATCTCAGACTGATGGAGGTTATTCTCTTTCTTGTTACCAAAACTACAGACTGTGAGCAGAAATAGGCAAACTACATATTCACCATAATAACTGGAAAATAATATGTGCCTAATGTAGGTCATCACTTCACTGAATCTAATTCCCCATGATCAGAATACTGTTCTTTTACCATAAAAAAAAGAAAAAAAAAAAGAAAATTGATTAATATGAACAATATCAAATCAATACGAACAACAACAAATCTCTAGAAGGCAGGTAAAGATTAGATTCTTGTTAGCAGAACATAAAATCACAAGGATTCAGATCAGCAAAACAATTCAAAAGACAATTCGCTAAAAGAACAAAAAGACGTAGTCAAACCTCCCTCAAACACACTGGGAGGTGTCAGCCTGCCAGGGATTCAACAAGGCCCACAGAAAGAAGAAAGCTAGGTGGGCTTGGTAGCCAAAAACAGGATCTCAGGGACATTCCCACTGCATGGGTTTTCCCCGCAAGAACAAGTAGGAGTAGCTCAAATGTAGTAGGGGAATATTTAGGACAGAACAATAAAATAGGTAGTAATGAATCAGCAGGACCAGATGGTATTTCTCCACAATGGTAAAAGAACTGCTAACTGCAGTTCACAACCTATCCCTTAAGAGGTGCTAAGGGGATAAAAAGGTAGATGTGAACTCAGTTTTGGAAAAGAAAATTAGAGAAGGTCCAGAGATCTATAGACCTGTAATTCTGACTTGGGAACACTGACATGAGAAACTTATGATAAAGTCTAGAACTAAGAGACACTGGGCAAACATGATACAATTGGGAAAAAATACTATGACCTGTAGGGAGAAAATCTTAGCTCATATATCCACTGAGCTCCTTGGAAAGAGACAGTGAGAGCACAAATTGTGGTAGCATGCTTGTGTTTCCAAAGAGGTTTTGAAAAGGTCCCTCCCAAAAGATTCCTAAATAAATAAAGCTCTTGTAGTAAAAAAAGGAAGATTAGGAACAAAAGGCCTTTGGGTTTTTTTGGTTGGTTTTTTTTTTTTTTTTTTAGAAAAAAGGTGATTTCCAGGGCAGTCCCACCAGCATCTATGAATCTGTGTGCTCCATTTGCTCATAAATCATCTGAAAAGCATGACAGAGTTTGTGGATGATACAAAATAGTTTAGGGCAATAGAAACAAAGGCTGTCTGCAATGTGACAGAGACAGCTCGCAATCCAGCACACATGGGATTTATCTTACCTAACCAAAGCATAGCTGTTAGAGAAACCAAGAACCACCTGAGGCTCATTTCATACTCAGTGCAGAGAAACAGGCACTTTTAAGGCTTGATTCCCCTGGTCTGTTTGGAGGAATCATAGTCCTGGAGATGCCTCTTTGTTGCCTATAATGGGATCACATGGTGACTGCCTCAGATGACATTTATCTACATTTAGTCTAATGAACAACCTCTGAGTATGCAGGCAGTAAAATAACAGACAAAATTCAATGTCAATAAATGTAAAGTAATGAATATTGAGGGAAACAACTTCAACTAGACATATATAACTTAATGGATTTTAAATTGGCTATTACTGTACATAAAAGGCAACTAGGAGTCACTGCTGGTAGGTTTGTGGGAAGCTCTCAGTTCACTGTTAACAGCGGTCAGAAGGACACACAGCTTTGTCAAGTGTCAGATATCTGGGGACATCGAGTGCTTAATAACAAGAGTACAGTTTAGGACAGGTCAGGTGGGAGCTTTATTAACCATGATCATCAAGAAAAAACGTTTGGACAGCATTGCTTTCTCTGCTCCCCTGTGTGCTGCCAAGTGATTAGAGAGACCCAGTCTATAGACTGTGTCAGTATGTAGGAAAGGAATAAAAATCAAACCAGAAATGTAATGATGGTGTTGTGTAGATGGTGTGAAACTATCCTGCCTCACTGGTGACAGTTCAGGTCCCTTTATTTAATAAATCCTTGAAGAAATGATACAGGTGTAGGGCAAAGACAATGGGAATGGTCCAAAGGTGGGAACACCTTCCAAATGGAGAAATATTAAATCAGCAGGACTCATTATGTGGGAAAAGACATTTAAGGTCAATAAAATCAGGAGTGGTGAGGAGAATCTGCTTGGTTACTCACTATGTTGCAATTCAATGTTAGAACTGGCTTGTCGTCACAGGCATGTGGTCAACAGCATCAGTTGGTACCCAAAGTAACGAAAACCATGAAACACTGTACTGCAGTGCAGCCAGCTCCCAGCAGGAGGGGTGTAGGTGGGAACATCAGAAGGAAGACCTTCAGGGAAAACTAGAGATGAAAGAGTAAACAGAGGGAGAAGAGTTGTCACTCACCCTACAACATGCAACTGGAGAGGCAGGGGACATCTGACAGAGGCTGTGCAGAGTGAAGGATTTAGATAGAGAGCTGAGGGATACACAGACCTTAGAGAATACCTGTGTGTAATGGAAGATCACATAAACATCGTTTCTTAATCCTCTAATAGCAATCT
The DNA here is from genome assembly GCF_003031625.1 of Empidonax traillii. NCBI lineage: Eukaryota > Metazoa > Chordata > Aves > Passeriformes > Tyrannidae > Empidonax > Empidonax traillii. Next base: position 711,906 of record NW_020955567.1, on the reverse strand, counting down.
CAAAGTAGAAAGACAGCATACTTGCCCAGCTGTCTAGTATGAATCCCAGGGAAGCATGTTCCCTTGGTGGAGATAGAGTGTCCAGAGACACCTTTGACACAAGGCCAGTGAGTAATCACCTGGGGCATCATTTAAGGGGAAAAGTTTAAAAGGGTCCTACTAATACACACGGAAATGAAAAACTGTGACAAAGGGTAGGAAACACTGAAAGACCTGTAGACCTAACAGATTGATCAGAACTGTGATCTTTCCACAGCAAATGACCTCAGAAAAACCCTGCAAAACTGGATTATGTTTTAAATATAGCATACGTTATATAAATATATATTTATATATAAATATAGAATATTTTAGCAGTCTGAATATAGGCACTTGGGAAAATGTCTAAGCTGTTGATTGAAGATTGATTCTTCAGAACTGCCAAAACTGCAAATCCAACAACATGCAACAAAAAAACTGTGAATTAACAGTTTCTGTGTTGGAGACTTTCCAAACACAGTAAGACTATGAAAAATGTCAGAAGAAAAATTAAAACCAAACAGAAATCATCTTCCAAGTCCTTCAGAATGGGTATGCAACAGGTTCATGCAAAAAAGAATGTAGATGTATTTCCAGATGTTGCAACCACTTTGAAAAACATTATATTCTGTCCTGCTTGAAAGAAAATAATAGAGCCAACTCAATATTCAACACACCTGTACTAATGTGGGATTAAACGTAGTGTTTAAGCCACAGCCTTTGCAGAGACTGGAGAAATGCAGACATAATCCTTGCTGGAAAGAGGTACAAGCTCAATTTTATTTATGGACCCTATAGTACTTATTCCCAGAGCAGGAGAGAGAGCAGAGGCTGGGCAGGGACAATAATGGTAGTGGCACTGGCTGTGGTGGCTCTGTTTCTCCCTGGATCCCACCATGCCACTGCTGGCACTGAAATGTTCAGCACATCCCAGGAATTTTCCCATCCCCTCCATGGGAACACAGAGCACAAAGTCTCTGCACTTTTTTTTTTTTTTGCCTCTCCCATGTTCAGAAACTCATGCTGGATGATCTAAACCTTTGTGGTTAACAGCTTATTTAATAAAATATCGATTTCTTTTTTCCTCAAGCTTTAGAAAATAGAATTTTCAAGCAGTTTGATTAAGTACTATAGTTTCCTCAAACTATTTTCAAGGTCCAACTGAAAGTCTAAATCCTAAACTGATTGTTTCCTATTAAATTATATCCACATTTTCTACAAATCCTATAAAAATAAAGTATGCCTACCAAGGTCATCGATAAAGGAGAACACAACTTTTCTGACCTCTCCAGTGGTACACGTCGATCTACAGCTACACATGGAAACGTGAGTGAGGGTAGTTTGGGGAAGAAAATACCCTCACCAAAAAACAGGGGTGTGAAGAAATAAAATCTGTAATAGTTACTTGATGAATATAACCAACCAAAGTTAAAACTAAATTTTATGTATATCTCAAAGGAAAAAAAATAGGATGTGTAATTTGGATAGCATAAAGTAATTGCAATTAGATGGTATGTAACAGAAATGTGTACATTATTAGCTTTGATTTAATGAATTATAAACTTAGTATTAAAGATGTACTATGAAATAAGGTTTATTAATTTATCTCTTGAAAAAAATTTGAAAACAGAAACTATCAATAATTTTTAACCATAAATTAAAAATAAGATTGCCTGCAGAGTTCTGAAATATGATTTCACTGAATTTAACCTGATATAATACAAACATGGAATACAGACCTCTATAGAGAACATTTTTCAAAATACCTGTGGTATTCCTGTTAGTATCCATCATCATGTTGTTAGAATAGAATAATATTAAAGAGTAACAGTACGTAGGAATTGTAACTGCACACTGATAAATTTTGAAATAAGGTGTCATAATCTGAAATATTGCCTACAGAAAGCACATTTAAAATATTCGGCTGTTTCTTTCACTAGGAAATTTGTAATTTAATGGTTCACATGAAAATTTATTTTAAATCAAATTCTCCTTTTTTTTTTCATCACATGAGTTCCCTGGAATAAGAAGGGAATTTTTTTCCTGAAAACTTCTGGAACTTTTCCGTACTATATTAATTCTTTATACAGAGCATTAAAGAGACTGAATATATATTGGAAGCCTTTCTGAACCAGGTTTTTTGGTTTGCCCAGTGAAAAGTATCTGCTCCATGGCAGTTTTAACTTATAGCTTTAAAATTTCTGTCACTCAAGCAGAAATAAATGGGTTCTTGGTTAATAGAGACTGTGATGTTTGGCCATTTTTAAACTTTGTTTAAATTTGAGATAAGCATGTTCAGTGCACATAACTGAAATCATTTAAAAGCGTGGTCTACACACTGATGCCAACTTAAATTAGCTGAGAATCTAGTCAAAAATATTGTCCAGAACACTCATAGAAACCTTGAGCAGATTGCCTGTCTGAATATTTTCAGTATAGCCTGTAAGAGATTATGCTGGAGTAAATCATAGGTAAATGTTGTTATCTCCTGCTCTGGCCAAACTATTGCATTATGTTTTTCTCTTCTTAACTTTACACAATAAAGGTTTGTGGCCATTAGCAAAGAAGTCTGGGTAGATAAGAAGAAAAGGTCTAGCACATAATGATATTAGAGAAAACTAAAACAATGTGCTAAATGGTTGAATCAAAAGAAAGTGAAAGATCTTCAAAGTATTGACACTACTGCCAAAGAAAGCCCTTCAACTTCATTAAATACCTTCAAGTTGCTCATTTTACTGTGGTATGAAAATAGGTAGAAAAAGACCTTTCCATCTGTGCAGTGTGCTACAGCAAAGCAGGTGCTAGGGAAAAAAAAAAAAAGGCTTTATTTCTGGAAGAGAAAACATGAGTATTGGAGTGTTGATTTAAAATCATAGATTGGTTTGGGTTGGAAAGGATTTCAATGACTACCTAGTTCCAACCCCACTACCATGGGCAGGGGTATCTTCCTCTAGACCAGACTGTTCAAAGCCCCATCCAACATGGTCTTGAACACTTCCAGGGATGGGGTATCCACAGCTTCTCTGGGAAACTTGTTCCAGTGCCTGACCACCCTTATAGTAAAGAATTTCTTCCTAAATTTCTTCTAATCTAAACCTACTCTCTTTCAGTTTGAAGCCTTTTCCCCTTGTCCTAGCACTACAGTTCCTGATGAAGAGCCCCTCTCCAGCTTCCTTGTAGACCCCCTTCATATACTGGAAGGTTGCTAAGAGGTCTCCATGCAATCTTCTCCCCTCCTTACAGGCTGAACAGCCCCAACTTTACTACACTGCACAGAAAAAGAAGGTTAAAGAGCGTATGAGTCTTTAAACTGAAAATTCATAAGCTGTATATGACAAAGTTCCCTGTTGGTTCTGTCCATCCACAAACTGCAAATATGTCTGATAGCCAAGACTTCTGCTTAAACTCAAACCTGAGAAACAAGTTAGATAGAAATAAAATATAATGACTTGAGGAAACTTCTGTAGGTTTTCCAAAGCCTAGTTAAAACCAGACATCACCAAGGAAAGAATCAACAGCTTTGCCTTGTTTTTCTTTCCTTTCTTAATCTTGATCACCACTGCTGGCCACTGTAAGCAAAAAAACAAGACATTTTCCTGTCCCGCCTTTATTTAGAATAATGTCTTTAGTTGGTGGGGTTTGTGTTTACAGGAGAGAGGATGAGAGGCAGGGAAAGGAGTTTGTTTTGCAAGGACAACACATGCAACTCTGAACTGAATGACTAGAAAAGTTACCCCCAAAGTAAGTCCTCCCCTGAGAATTAAAATTATTAGTGGACCTGGGTTGCTAATAAAAGGGTAAAATGCACCTTTGCCAGCTCCATAGGAAAAAAAAACGGAAAGGAGGTGCTTTGCCACAATTGAATGATAAAGACCCATACAGTAGTGCAGGGAGTTGTGGGGGAAGTTGGTCCAGGACATGCTGCTTCATCACCTCTGTCTGCTGAAACTCTGCCTTCAGAGCAAGAAATAATTTTCTGGCTCTGATTTATATGATGATTGCTCCTAAGGTCACTAAAGCTGAGATACTGACTACAACGAGGGTAATATTTTAAGACTGCCTTGTGCTTTGCAGGAGCCCTGACACAGAGGAGTTGTCCTGGGCTGGCATGGCAAAGATGCTGCTCCCTGCCCAGGCAGAGGCAAACGGTGGTAGTACAAAAGGCATAAGCCCAGCTCCTGAGCGTATGATGTGGCCAGGCCCAGGCACTGCTCTAAAATGGTGCCTACAGCCAAGAGGACAAACGCAAGCAGGCGCTGTGTGCAGGCACTAACACGCCAGCATCCCTGTCCTGCCTCTCCCTGACAATCTCCAGTTCTTCCTCCAAAGCCTCCCACCTGAATTCCCGAATGGCAGGGGTGGCCTCCACGAGGCAGTCACCTTGACATGGCATGAGGGGAGTCCTCTGCATACACAGAACTTGAAAGACGTTGGTGAAGGCCATTCCTGACATCTTTCACTCCCATTTCCAAACACAGCATCAGAGTCCCTTCTTTCTTTCCAGCTGATGAAACATAGCTGTTGCAAGATGATAGCTAACCCTGTTTACCAAATGGAGATAATCAAATAAAAATGAAACTCTACTTACTAAGGAAACACAGTTTCCAAAACACAGACTTTGGCTAGAGACTGTGTTTTGCTTAAGAGTCTGCCAGGAGATTTGTGGACTGCTTTGTAAGCAGTTCTCAAACTGGTGTTTGTGGGAGAGACACGTGGGAAGGGGATGAAAGACAGATGGACATAGGAAATGCATCCCAAAGGAAGTTCAGGAAAGATAATGCTTGAGAGCAGCTTTTATGGGATCTAAGAAAACTGCATACAGTGGAAAGAGGGTGAATGGGAAATTGTCCATTGTTTCCTATTACACAAGACTTAGGGGACAGCCTCAACTGTAAGTTTAAGACAAACAAAAGGAAGCATTGTTTCAACATAATATATAATTCAGTTGTGTAATTTATTGCTATCAGAGCTATAACAAGCTATAAAGGAATTTAGATGAATTGATAAAGGATGGGATTTCCAGGACTGTTTAGCAGAGTGGTTTAGGTGCAATCAACAGCTCCATCAGTCCAAATCCAATGTCTACTGAAGATGAGATGGTGTCATGTTGTACCAGATGGTGTTCCACACAAGAGAATTCTTCATTTGTATTCTTTCTAAAAATCAAAACACAGGCATCCTGCATTCAGCACCATGAGATTCAGCATTATGAGACAAAGTCATAATTTGACCTAATTGGTTGTTCTCACATTCCAGAAGACAATCCATGGATCTTTCAGGTTCTTTCTGACCTTTCAATAGCTGAAAATCTCATGCAGTGAGTCAGAGTTTAAAATGGTCCATTATTCTACTCTATTCCCTCCACTCTCTTCCTCTGACACAAAGTAAGTTTACTTTTTCCTTCCTTTCTTCTCTGAATACATAAAATAGGCAAACAATCAAACTCAGAGATGTCTTGAAATATAGAGGATGGTCTATTGAATGCTAACTTGTAAGCCTTGCTCCTATTTTTATCATTTCAATGCCCATTTAAACATTTTTAATGTTTTACTTTGGAACAAGAGAAAAAGTCTGGACAGGGGTACCGGCTGGACTAAGCAGGCTGATGCTCCCCAGCAACTGCTATTCCCTGACAAGAAAGAGCTTTTTGGGGACATTCTAGTCAGTGGTATCCATGGCTGTAGACCACTCAATAGTGGGGTCCAAGATCCTATGGGGAAAGACTAAGGAACAAAGCACAGCACAGACCCTGAGCTCCAGGTGAGCAGACTGCTGCTTGTTCAGGGATTTGGTAGATGGAATTCCATATGGCAGCCCTGAATAATGCACAGAACAGCTGGAAAGCCTTTAAGGACAGACAGCACCCTCCAAGCACAGGCAGGGCACACTTTGATATTAAGAAAGACAGGTGGGTCTAACATGAGCTGGCTTGGGGGACTCACGGCAGAGCCCCAGAACAGAAGGGCAGCATACAGGAGGTGGAAGAAAGACAGGAAACAAAGGAGAAGTTTAGAAATATTGCCTGGGCAATGATATCAGGAAACCCAAAGCTCAGCTGGAATTAAGACTTGCAAGGGACGTCAAGGACAAGAGCTTCAGTCAGTACATTAAGGATAAAATGCTGAGACAGCAAAAAGAGGGCCCATTGCTGCCTAAGTAAATTGCGACAGCACACACAGATAGGGGTGAAGTTCTCTCTTTACAAGGTCTCTCAGGGTTCAAAGGCAAGAACTGCCATCAGTGGATGAGAGCCAAGTCAGGGATTAGTCATGAGAACTTCAACCATACAAGTCCATGGAACCACATGGGCTACATGTGAGCTTCCTGTGAGAGGGGCTAATGCCCTTGCAAGGCTGCTCTCTATCATCTTTGAAAGTCATGGAGATCATTGTGGGGTGCCCAATAACTGGAGAAAAGGTAAATTTTTCATTCATCTTCAAAAAGGCATAAAGGTTCAATCCAGGGAACTTCAGACTGGTCAGCTTGCCTTTGTTTCCTCAGCAAATCATTCAGTGAGTCCTCTTGAAGTGCACTTCTGGCACATGAAGGAGAAAAAGGGGACTGGGAACACTTCTGGGCTGCATTAGTCAATAGTTTGAAGGAAGGTATTCTCTAGATACCAGGCCAAGAACAACATGGACAAAGTGGAGTAAGTTCAGCAGAGAGCCTCAGGCTGGGTTGGGGCTGGAGCACTTGCCCTGCGAGGAGAGGCTGAAGGAACCAGCCTAGTCAGCCTGGAAGAGGGGAAGCTTTGGGAGAACCCAAGAGCAGCCCCATGGTACCTATGGGGAAGTTAGCAAGAAGACGTGTCTAGGCTCTTCATAGTGGTGCATGGCAGGAGAACAAGAGACAACAGGCATAATACGAGACACTCAGGTTGTTTGAAAGGGCTTTTTCTCCATCAGGCAGTGGAAGAGGCTGCTCAGAAAGGCTGTGCAGTCTCCATCTCTGAAGGCTTTTAGGATCCAAATGGATAAATCCCTGAGCAACCTGGTCTGGGCTCAAAGGCAAACCTCTTTGAGCAGAAAGCTGGCCTAGTGACCTTCTGAGGTCCTTTTCATCCTGAAATATGCTCTGAGTCTATGATGCTATGGTGGTAGTGACAATACTTCTTTTCACTCAGTCCTATACAATTAATTATTTTTTCTATCCTGGTGATTTTAGATTAATTGATTTCGTTTTTCAGAGAAATACATTTGATGTGTAATGATTACTTTTACTGTCCTAATATTTTGGCTATTAAACCTGAAGTCCTGCTGTGTAACACTGCCAGCATCGAGTTTAATTGCTGCTTACAGTTACAGCAATGTTTCCTGTTACTGGAGTCTCCTGCTAGGGCAGGAGGTGCTGTCCTCTGCTTTTGTAAGACAAGGCAGAGATCCAGCAATTCAGGTCGATGGATCAGTGCTGAGTGAAGCTCTGGTACTACAAACCTTGAGCTTCGCAGTCATCTCATATACCATTCCTGTGGGGAGACAGTACAACATATAGTCAGGCACAAAGACCCTCTCCAGCAGCAGGAGTTCTTCCTAGTATACAAAGTGGGAGTGTGCTCACTTTTAAGCTGTGGTGAGGGATCTGAGCCCTGTGCAAGCAAAGGGTGCATCTTCAGGTAGGACCTGTCCCTGCTTGAGAGCTATGTACCATCTTTAAATAGCAAAGCTCACCCTGGAAAAAAATGCATACATGAGGTTCCTGTTTCAACTCTCCTATGCAAGTTTTTCTATAATAGGGAACAGGATGGGAGTGAATTGCTTCTGTCCTATTTCATATTCCTCAGACAATTTTATATTTTTGAATTATATGGAATTAAGAGCAATTAGCTTTTAGACTATTGTTACTTTCACATATTTCAGCCACCTATTCCCCATTTTTCTCTACAGGACAGCTAACAGCAGATGTTTTGCTGAGACAGCTTTTAAGAACTGCAATGCACAGAATACATTTTCTTTTCACATTTTCACATTTTCCCCACTCCTCCCATACCTGTTTTGCTTCTTTCCTTTCATACTCTTAGAGTTGTATGCATGTATGCATGGGATTAGTTTCTACAACATATCATTACTTAGCAAACAGACAGCAGACTGTTGCATTACAGATGCAGGTTGTTGGCATTGTCCTTTGCATTCTTGAGATTTGTGACTAGGGACACTTCCAATGTTTTCCTGTTGCACTCAGCAAGTTGTTAAAGGCTGACATCAGATACATGCAAGTTTCCATCTTCTTGCATAAGAAAAGAGTTGCAAGAATACACAAATTTCCTGGTAACCCATTGTACCAAAAACTAATGTTTAATATATAAATATTTAATTGTAGGTTTGGATTTTATTTTTTTCTGTAATGGTTTTGGGCCTTCTAGCAAGAAAAACCCAAAAACAACAACAAAAAAACCAAAACCAAACAAACAAACCCAAACAAACCTTAGAACACAAACTAGCTGTAAAACGCAGAGATGCTTTCTCTGTGTGCACACCCAGAGCTGGGACTGCAGGGTGGTGACAGGCAGCGCCCAGTTGTCTGGCAGTGTGCCAAGCGCAGGCTAAGTGCTACCAGGAAATGCAGTCTACAGCGTCCAGATCCCAGGTAGTAACTCTGCCCAGCCACCTTCTGCACTGACCTCTTGTCTTGGGAGAGACAAAGGAGCTCAGGGATCTCTGTCCCACTCTTTCATGCACAGCGCAAACATGCATTTTGACTTCAGACACCTTGAAGGTGTGGTCTGTACAGCTGCAACCCCGTACTCCTCTCCATTGCAAACCCACAACTTCACAGTTCTCCCCTTCTCCACTATGCCAGGTGGTATTTGACAGAACTACCTGCTTTTGTGCAGGATTAAGAATTGAAGCCAAGCATCACGGAAGTCTTAAGAAAAAAACTATCTTCAAAGTGAAGGATAATGAAAAGTCTATAACAAATGTCATGTCAACGAATACATTTAACCACAAACTTTGGTTGCATGAGCTTCTTCTTGGGCCAGAAAAGAAGATTATTGCAAGTATTTCTAATAAGTTAATGTCATCTTGAAATTAAAAGATCACTTCTGTGGAACTTGATACCATTGTCATTGCCTGGGAATCCATGGGCGTCTTGTGTACATAAGGAAAAGCTACTTTACATTTTTCCATGAAGCCATTAAGCATTATTAGTACCACTGAGTTTTCAGGAAATTCTGTGGCACAGGGTAGATCTTTTGTGCATTACCAAAGACTGCAGTTATTATCGGGGCTTTATGAGATTTCTAAATGCATAAAGCTAACTGTTTTTATATTTTCTCCTTTGTTTTTAATACAACAGAATGGCTATGAGCCAATGAAATTATATTTGGTATTGAATAAATCTCTGCATCACTTATCTTTTTTAAATGATAGAGGTTTGTTGATGACTCATTTTGTGGTCCTGGTATTAAAGCACTTGTAGCCTCTCACTTCAAAGAGTTTTTCATAGTAATATGAAAACAGCTCTAGATATGATTTAGACATCAGCCAAGATGTACCCAAGGGGTGCAATTATCACTTACTATATTAAGGTAAAAAGAGGAGGTACCAAGATAAACAAGCATTCTGGAAAAAGCATTATTCTAAGTTTACTTCTATTTTTCCAGAGATACTCAGTAAACAACAAGAGGTGTGTAGAAAAAAGTGAGGTATTTTTCTGCACAGATTTTATTCTTTAACTTCTGGAGTCACGAATAGTGTATGCAGGGAATCTCAGACCAAGACGGATTTAAAATGTTTGATGATTTGATATATCTAACCGTAAAAAATAATTTCCAACAAAACCAGAGTACACGGGGCTGAATGACAGTCATTGCCATGAAGCTTTTGCAACCTGCTGTTGTAACCCTCCAAGAGCTCCAGGTACATGGAGCATTCGATCCTCATTGCACTGATTAAACCATCAGGGTCTAGAATTAAATAGCAGAGAAGATGATGGAGGAAAACCAGATAATGCATTAGTGCTTGATGACAGTACCTTTGTGCATCAGAAACCAGTGTAAAGTTTTCTGATCACTTTACTTCCATGGCTTCTTCAATTAAGTCTTTCTGTAAATCATTACATAGTCCCTTGCTGAGGAGGGCCCAGGACATGAGGGAGCCTCAGCAGTTCTGGTTGTTATCTTTAATGTATCCCCACTGCAACCAATCACAAGACTTTCCACCAACTTTACATCTGTAAGAATAGATTTATGAAAGAAAAGCCTTTAAATCAGTCAATGTAAGCTACAAATAACTTCATTAGAATCAATGTATTCAGTGAGTGCAATTTAGATAAGGCACAGCCAAAAGGAGACTCTCAACTGTAATCCAGTCTCAGTACTGCCTTGCACAGTAAATCACAGACTCATAGGTTTTAGACTGGGCACAGATTTTAAATTGACACATTTTTGATAAGTTAATGGATACCCCTTTTCCTTGATACTTCCCTTCATGTGAAGAGTTGCAGAAAAAGTTCAGGGGGGATGAGTGTCTGCACACTGTTAATTTGTAAAAATAATACAGGCTATGGCATGCTTTATGCAGGTAAGTGCACTGTGACCTTGTTTTGGTTCCACTCTGTTCCCCACAGCTTGGAAGGGCCATAAAAGTACAGAAAACACACACAGAGAAAACAGCATTAAAAGACTAAGTTAGGTTAGACAGACGAAACTCAGTTTCTACAGTCTGCCAAAGAGAAGGCTCAGGAGAGACAAGATCACAGAATGTAAACACCTTCAAAGGAAGGGGATTATTCACATTACCAGAATATGACAAAACAAAAAGCAGAGGCTTCAAGCTAGAGAGCACAAAGTGCAGTGGAGTAATTAAGCACTGAATAAAAAATGGAGCCAATGAAGAAGGGGCCAAGAGGGAGGAACACTGTCAGAAGAGAAGACTTAAACTGATAGAGGAGGAGAGGATTACAAACATAATTAATTAATTCAGGGTTTGGGAAGCTGGAGAATTTAGCAGTAGGCAAAAGCTACATCCTTCCTCCCTCTGTAGAAGAGCTCTGGGACCTGCTGCACGCTGCCCACAAAGGCAAGACATCCTTGTCTTCAGTGATGGCCTCTGTGCAGGTAGCACTTGCCCAGGGAGAACCGACCTACCAAAGCAGGGCCATCGTGAGCCCACCCACACGCTGAAACCAGCTTCCATGAAAGTCTCACCTGCTCAACTGCCTCAAGAGTGGATGAGAGTTCTTTGCCTGATTTGAACACCCCAGGGCTCAGGTTTTCATTTACATTTCTCCCCCATCCACTCATAACACAGGTTGCTCTTCCAAGGAGATGTAATTGAGCCTTTTCCTTTAACTTCCCAATCCTTTATGAGAGCTAAAGGGTTTTTCTTAAAATGTGCTACATTAACAGTAGCTAATGTTTTAATGTCTTACAACATTTTAAGATTCATGCTATTTCTTTTCCCTTTATGGAGAAGTCCAGATATGCAAAAATGAGTCTCCATTTTAAAGGAAGAAGGAAGCAGGTTTTGAAACAAATAACTGGTTTTGAAAGACAAAGAAGAATGTCTAAATTATTGACAATACAGAGTCAGAAACAGTTATATGCCCACAACTGCCATATATCCTTTCCCCGAATTAAGCAATGTCAAAACTGAAGATGAGTTTATTATCAAAATAATTTTCAACGCAAAAAACCTCCTTATGCTAATTGGAGAAGCATTATGGTCAAACAGCAAAACAGCTTGGGAATATCAGAAGTAGAACAAGGGTGCATGCAAGAGAATACGCCTTTCAGATACAGGTTAAAAATGGCCTTTCAGTTTAAGTTTTTTCGTTAAGTCATTGGTTCCAAAGCAGATATAAGTTTAAAGTGTTGCCATGAATTAAAATATGCACTTGTGTTTTGGCTAAATAAAGAAAATTTCAAAAGATGGCAATTTATCCTACTCAAGAACTATTTCTAGAAAAGCAGTGCTTGATTAGTCCATATTTCAATCAAGTAAACAGAGGACAACCAATTCTATAAATAATATTGGGGTTTATGTGAGTAAAAATTAGCAGGATGTGATCTTTACAGTCTCAGTTGTTTTCAAATTAATTGGAATACATAATGAAAGTAATTAGACTCTGGTATTTTGGTGCATGTCTCAGTGTATGTTGGAAGTAGTCCAGTAAGTTGTCTGTCTCTATCTGATTTATAGAATAGTGATTTGTCATTTTAAATTGCTCCTTATGAGCAATAAGCATGGAGTATATATATAAATAGTAAAGGGCTTTTGATTTTTACCTTTCTGTGCACCTTAAAAAGATGTCACTAAGCATAAAACCTTGAAAATAATCTCAAGTGATTTGCTGACAAGAAAGTCCCTTTTGAAGCTACAAAAAATTTAAACTAGACTGTTATTCAACGGGCCTGTATATACTGTGGACCACCCATACCCTTTCCCATGACAGCCCGTGTTCCCTGTGCCCAGTGGGATGCAGCTGGCAGTGTCCTGGCTCACTTGGTGCACAGCTGGGCTCAAACGTGCTTGGTCTGCATTTTGCATCACCCCAACTGCTCTAACTATGGGCAGTGCCACAGTAGATCACAAAGTTTAGTTTTCATTGATTGGCATGATCATTTGCAACTTTTGTTATACTTATGCTGAACTTGTTTTTTTTTAACCTGTTCACATTTTTTTGCATCTGTCCCACATACCTTTATTCAGATATTATTCATCTATGTGTCAGACAACAGCAATGGACACATTTTCTTGTGATCATTTTTGTCTTAAGATTTTTATAAGCAGCATTCAGATGATAGTTGGAACTAAAATTTTAAGAATACAGAAAAAGAGCTCGCTAAAATTGCTTCTGCAAATAAAATAAATGACCTTCAATCCTGTTTCACAAAAATGAAGTTTTTGAACAATGCTTTGTATTTAGAAATAGATTATTATAGAAAAGAAATATTAATTGTAGTTAATGAACTGACATATTGCTTCTGGTCATCATGGGTCTGACTTCCAAAAGTGCCTAATAAAGCACTTCATTACCTTGAGGGATTTCAGAATTACTGCAGTAGGCCAGCTGCTTTGTCTCAGGCAAAATCAGTGCCAGTAAGATGCCAAGGCACTTCCAAAAAGCAGCTGTATGTGCAAGAACAGCATAATAAATACATACAGATATTCTTCAATTTTCAGGTTCAACTAATGTTTTTCTTGTCCATTTGGGAGTTTATTAGTATACTGGAACACAGAAACTTTTTTTTCTGCTTTTTTAATGCAGTCTGTCAGCTTTAGATGAAATAACACAAATGAAGCAAATATTATGTTTGCATCTCACAACTAAAAATTCTACTGGAAGTAATTCAGGAAAGCTTCACCCAATACAGCAGAAATTGAAAAAGCTCCAAAGTTTTAAAAAAACAACAAACCACAGCACACCAAACAAACCCTCTTTTCTGAAGGACTTATACAACGTGAAGATTTACTCAGTGCAATACATATTATTAGACAAAATGGACTTTTGAACTCATTAACATCTGAGATTAATAAGACTGAATTTAGGTCTTAGAACAGACTGTCATTGCTGTGAATATAGATAGCATTTTCAAAGACTACTGTATTTATTTTAAACTGACAACTTCCAATATAAAGAAAAAAGGATGGCTTTTTTATGTTGGTAAGCATGAACGTAAACTCTGACATTTATGGGTTGGACCTCAAGATTATAAATATTTGAATATCTACAAATGTGAAATGTACCAAATTCCACACTATCTGAGTAGATGATTTTACGTGGTTACAGGTACATGCAGAGTGACAACAGCACTAGTCCAGCAGCAGCAGCAGCAATTTTTACCTTAAGCAACACAGGACAGGACAACAGAAGTGACAGAGCAGACTTCAGTGTTCAGATATATAAGCTACTCAACATCATTTAGATAATGTGTTGGGGCTGAGCAAAAGTGATAATCAACTATTGTGGGTTCACTATGATGACTGAGAGAAACAATGTTACATTATAAATTCCAAGTAATCTGTTTCTGTTACGAGTGGATGTGGTCTTACTAAGTAAAATAGGCATCTTTAAAGTTGTTCCTTTGGGCTACAAGAGCTGCTTGAATCCTTAAAGATAAAGATTACTGAAATACAGTGCAAAGGCCTCTAAAAGGCTTACAAGTGAAGAAAAGAAAGGGAAAACAAAGGAGATTTTTCTTTTTAATATATAAGTGACTTCATTGTTTTCCTGTGATAAGAATCTTGCTATCATCTAATTTTGGGGCTACAGGTTGGAGTGGAAGTTCTGGGCATTCCAAGTGTGTCATAAAACAAGTACAATTTAGGACAGGTCAGATGGGAGCTTTATTAATCATGATCACAGTGAGAAAACGCTTGGACATCATCACCCTGCTGCTCCCCAGCCTATAATGTAGGTTGTGGCAGGGAATAAAAAAAAATGAAGAAAAAAAAAGGTGGGAAAAATTATCACTTTGATGTTAACAAAACCAGGTATCCATCTCCATCAGTGATAGAGTCCTTCAGTAGCTTGCTAGCTGCCATAGCTCCAAGAAGGACTCACAGACTAAATAAGGTGAGGACGTGGAGGGATGGCTCTTGATGGAGCCAGGATTACAAAGAAAACCCTGTGTCTCCTTCAGTCTGCTGCAGGGAGTGGAAGCAAACACAGATTGCAAGCTCCTAGTCGAAAAGACTGTTCTTTTAGTTAGGATAAACTTCTTAAACAGAACCCTCAAATCTTAAATATCAATAATTTTATGACCACATTGGTAAAACATGCCTCAGGATGTTGACTGTTATAGTTTTGTCATGTCCAATCAGCTCTGCATTATCAGTCATAACAATCTGGCTTTTCTTTTGTCCCCCAACACATGCAGTTGGGGAATGAATGTTCTCATAGTGAAAACCTGTTTTCTGCAATGTGCTGACATAATCTTCCCAGTCACAAGAAGTTCACTGGGTCACATCTAGTAAGCGTAAGAAAAAGACTTCCTTGCTGCTGCTCTCCCTCACCCCCTCCCAATTACACATACCAACGATTCTGATGAATATATCAGTATATAATAATGTCTTCCATGCTGTATTTTCCAACTTTTATGGACAGGTTTCCTAGCAGCAGGTTGTAATTGGAATCTGACTGCGAAATAAACAAATACAAAATGACTGACGATTCCTGAAGATGTAAAAATAAGCACATTTTAACCCCATGTTGTTAAAAGAGTTCCTGTATGGATTCTACAAAGTACTGTCTTTACCTGAGGCTGCAGAAACACTTCAAAGTTAAGGCCCTTTGGCTTTCTTTTTAAGGCCATGCTACCAGAATGATACGCTTATAAGAGAAATTATGGCATTGTTGCACTTAGGATTTCTATGAGCAAAGTCAACCCCCCCCCCATTTGTACCATAATCACACATACTCCCCTTGTATAGTCTCTTTATAACTTATTTTCCCTAACAATTACACACTGGGTTTTTTTATTTGTGACAGAACTCATTTTAATATGATATTACAGTCTGAATCTTTCTCACTTTAAATTCACTTAAAACACATCAAAACAAAACAGTAAATACCTTACATGGATTCTACAGCTCTAAGTTATCAGCTATGCAAATAACAGATAACACTATTTCTACTCATTCCAGAAAGATGAATAAACTGAAAAAATTCATTAGAGGCATTGTGTACCTTGTACATAAAAGTAATTTCTGCTTCTTATTTTATTCTCATATACTTCCATACACTTTTAGCAGTGTGGTCTTCATACAAATACTATAGACTAGAGCTACTCAATTTCCCTCCCCCCATGTCCCAAATAAAATAAAACCAAAACCAAAACCAAAACCAAAACCAAAACAAACAACAACAAAAAAACTAAGAAAAAAAAACACACACACACACACACACAAAAAATTAAAACTCCTAGGTGTTCTTACCAGGTACTGTAACTCTGGCAAGAATTAGGGATGGAGGTGATTTGCAATTCACAGTTTGGGAGAAGCAATTACAGACTGAATGGCTAAGGCTCTTTGTAGTTAGTGCTGCCAAACGCTTTCCATTAGAAACCCTTCATTTTTGTAGTTCAAAACTCTTCCAGAATTTAACTGTTGGGCCTGAAATGTTCCAATGTCTGTTTTCCAAAATAGTATTAGCATAAATTGTCCAGTTGTTTTCAATAATAAAATCAGCAGAAAATATATTATTTGCCAATCATGCTGTTTACCAGTGATTACTACCACAGTTTTGTCAATAATTTCTGGCAGTATGATGACTTGAGGCAAGGAATTGAAATTTGGCATTGAATAGTCTTTGTGTGACAGATAAGCCTTTTGTTGTGCCTTTATGTGTGTGGAGGGATATAATGCTAAAATGTACGCAATTTATAAATAATCCAGAAAATATCTGATTGGATATGCTTAGGAGCAGTTGATAAGTAGCATTTCCAAGCATTCTGTCCTTGGTAAGCCTATTTTCTTTCTGACCCTGGGATAAAGGAGGCTAAAAGTCCAAACTGTCTCTGTAACTGTTCTTCCCAGATGTCCTGGCCCAGGACCCAGACAAGAAACCAAGGTGGAGGTTACACAAGGTGGCTGCATTGATGGGACCACTCCCTGTGTTTTCTAAGGGAAAACCTTTCTAAGGGAAAGGCATCAGTCTCCTTTCCAGATCTTTTACCTAGGTAACTTCACAAAGCCATTCCCCAAAGCATCCCGTTCTCCAAAGAATTCTTCCTCAGTCCCTTAGCTGCATACCCAGATTGAGCAGAAGGCTGTGGTTGTCTTGCAGAAGTGGGGCTCTCACATTTACATCTGACAGTGGGGAGGGCTGCACTATGAACTAATAAAGTCTGAGGAAGAGTTGCCTATTTTGTTCTTACTCATTGTACAAAATTTGTAGTTAAAGTTATTATTTATATTCCTCTGCTCCAGCTTATTATCTGAAGAATGTGACTAATAATACTTTTCATTTCAGCAAAGGAGTATGGCAAGAAGTTCATTACTGCTTGAGAAACAGCTGGGTACACTAATGATGAACATGAAACAAATGGTCATAAGGAAACAAATAATTCTGCAATAACTGCAGGTTTGCACACTGTGAAATGAATAAGGCATTGGATGCTCAGCTAACACAAGTATAAAATCAAATATTGAGTTCATTAGTGTACCATCTATATGAAACATGTTTCCATGCTAGGTGTATGACTTTAAAGAGTTTCAGCAGAAGAGGTTCATTGACAAGAACAAAAAAATAGTGTGCGTTCTCTTAATTAAAGACTGATCACAGCGCATAAATCCAAAGGAAGCTAGTTACAACTGCATAGATTACTGCCAGGAAGAAACAGAATTATGTTTTATTGCTTGACTTTCAAAGCTTTGTGTCCTTTTAACATTTTTAAAATACATAATGTTAACACATGCAAATAGTAACAAAATGCAGAAGTGAAAATTACAATGTTATGGCTTTAAGTGTTGATAAGCTTTTCTAGGAGCATCATTTAGATCATATGACTTTACAATACAAAAACATACTACAAGCAACACCAATATTTGATTTAGTACCTAACAATGTACTTCTAAAACATAGAAAAGACAAGATCAGCTTCAAAATCCTTACAGAAATCAGAGCTTTAATGTCAAGAAATGTAAACAAAACTTGGGATGACAGCAGCTACATGTTTTCCATTTTTTCCTGACCTCCTTCTGGGATTGATGTGATTTAGCACCAACACACAATCCAACGACAAACAGTAAAAATCCCTCTTTGATGCAAATTCACAAAGTAGTCTTCTTTAACAGCAGTTTTTCCATTAACACAGGGTGACAGCTGAAAAAAAGTCAGACTAAATCTCGATCCAAAGCAGTCCTTTAGTTTAGTCTCTTACCTGGTAAATAAGAGGGCCAAGGTAGCAGGCTGGAGATCACCCATACTATTTAATGTTTCCAGTATCTCCCAGACCTTCCTCCACATGGCCCCCACTACCATCCCAGATGACTGGCCACCCCTGGCCATCCTCCCCATTCCATGCCACAGCCCCAGAAACCCAAGGCGCAACTTCAGCCTCACACCACTACAACAGCATCACTTCAGACAGCTGGGGTCATGGTAATGCCACCGGGCACCTGAAGAGATGCAGAGCCAAGGGCTACGTAGGGAGGACATGGACAGCCTGTGCCTGGTGGCCAGTAGGCCAAGGAGCCTCTCTAATCTTGCTTCACTTAGCAGTGCAGCGGTAACTCAAGGAACCTGTCCCATCTGAGGGATCAGAATACTAAGGGCTTCCTAGCTCCTCTCCTCCAGTTCAGGCCTCTCATTGGGCAAGTTGGCATCCTTGGAGCTTCCCTTCCTCAACTCAAACCATCAGTAGCTGATTATGGATACAAGCCCCATAGGTTTTCATCCTTCTTATCACCATAGCCTTCAAAAAAAAGGAGGTTTCTGGCAGCTTCCCCTCTGTCTTGTGTCCGTTGTGATCAGGAGATTCCCAGGCATTCAGCATCCCTGTATGCCTAGCCCTGAACTTGGAACAGGAATTTGGAGCCCATGCTTAATAAATTAATCCTGCGACTTACAATAAGAAGATTTTAAACACTCCTGCCAGACTTTTTTGAAAAATTTCCTTATCATACATTAGCATAAAATTATAAATATGTTCTGTGCAATGTGAATGATATTTATGCACTGCACTGGGCTCTGGACAGTGACTTATGCCTGTCACATGCCCTTTTGCCACATGTGTTTTAAGCTGCATGTGCAAGATAACCTGGTTATCTCAAAAGCTGTGGTATAGTTTGGACTTTCCCGTAATACCATTTATAATCATGAGCAAAATTAGGCTACCACGTTTCTGCCTTCAATATAGCCAACGATGAATATAGCCAATGATGAATACTAATCATCACACTACATTTTGTCATCACTTAGACTTCTTTCCAATTTTAATGCATCAGCCATATATTTCTTTTCCAAATTACACTTGCTGAAGAAACAGAAACACATTGAACAAGGAAAAAACTTTGCACTCAAAGCAAGAAGTATTCTCAATTTTGAAGGTGTAATGATTTTTTTTTTAACTTACTAATACAATAAAATATTTTTTATTATTCTCAGGTTAAATATATGCGATGAGTTTCCTGTGAGACAGCTATATTTATGAAGTGTAGCAGGTCACTGAGTAGATGGCATTACATCATTGCCTGAGGTCCCATGAATGTGCAATCAGCCCTGATTACTCGTAGCTCAATCCTGTGAGGTATTAAACAATTTTGACTTTCATTTCAGTAGTGGCCAAGAGTGTTTTGAGTCCCTTGAGAATAAGCACACGAAAGAGGCTGCTCTAAATGAGCTGAAAAACAGTTTCATAAAAAATTTTACATTTGTTTTTAATGAGAAAAGTTCTTTCCAACAGAGTAGGATAACTATGCCAACAGAACATTTGACGCACAGAATTTTACTTCGGTTTCTGAGCAATCTCGCATACCAAGACAGACTGACTTGCTGTGTGTATGTTGTCCAATTTTGTTGTATTTCAGAAGTTTTTGTTCCGAGTGCTCACTAAGTCACCATGAAGTGTTTTATTCAAAGTATACTATCCACAAAACCTAACTTAACTTTATTACAAAAACATTTGTTGACATTTTGATCAGTGAAGCAAAGAGAATTGTCATTCATAATCTGCAAGCGATCCAGGAAACAGGAGATCTGTTAGCATTGAGTTCCTAATAGAACAATAGGCACTCTATAAAGGAAAAATTCATTACAGTAGACATTAATATTGCACAAGTAATCCTGTTTACTCTTTCTTTTTTTCCCATTTTCACTTCTTCTTTCCAGCCGAAAAGTGTTTTTCTTTTAGAAGGTTGTTCACATTCTTGGTCAGCAGGAATTACCTGAACTCTTCAGATCCTGTGTGAGTGCCTCTGCTTCCCCTATTCTACACCAGACACACAGTTTCAACAAGTTTGCTGAAATAGCGATGATCAACACGGGTGCCCTCTGTTCTTCTGGGTCTACCCAGTCGCCAGTGCTGAATAGCTAATCTGACTGCACTGCACTTGCCAGAAGAACTGTTGCTGTTGCTAGAGGAGAAATTTTTGCATCAGTGTAGGTGAGCCAAATACTGTTGTCAAAAAGTTCACCAGGCCCGATGAAGCTGGACTTTATTACAGCAAAAGATGACAAATATCACAGCAGAGAAAAAAGACATTTCTTTTATTCCTTCCACAAACAAGACTTCTGAAATTCTTTTAGTGTTTCAATTATTTGAAGAACGTTTCTCAAATGAAAACTTGGTTTTGTGCTTTGTAGAGATTTTTAAAACTTAAACCTACATAAATTTTGGCATTTTGAGAAGTCATCATTTCAGCAATCATGTTCTGAGCTACTAAAAGCAGCCTTTAGTACAGGTCTTACAGGCGTAAGTACAATACCTTAGTTGATTCTATGTTACAGCTAAACTAATTTTGTTAGAGATACATTGGCGTTTTCTACTTGAAAACAAGTATTTCAAAACAAACAAACAAACAAACAAAACCCAACCTAGACTTTTTAATTCCAATGTCCCAATGTCTTCTTTCAGACTTGCTTAATGCAGATATTCAAACTATATATTTAGTTTCTTCTAACTCTTTCTTAATACTTGTGTTTAAATTCTTCAGCCAATCAAGACTAACTCTTCATCCAAGGAACAAAAATTACAAGGTCACTGATGTTCTGTTTGCTTGTCATTGGTTGCTGTTATTTTCAACTCATTTATCAGAGAACTACTGAACACGAGAGGGTAAATTAAATGTCAAGTCTGACTCGTACTAAGTAGACATGGTGTCTATTTTACTGCCCTGCTAGTTCACACAAGGTGAAGAACATAACCAAGCTGGGGGGGGGGGGGTGGAAAAAGCGGATTAGTCCTGCAGCACCCATTCATACACTCAGCAAATCTACCATCTGCCATGAATAAAAGGTGGGATGATCTGCAACATTTCACAGGCACAGTAGGAAAAACTACATTGTAATCTAATCATTGTAATCACTGCAATTACCCAGCTCTGTAGCAGCACCAGAGAAGTAGTCAATAAGTTCCTTTAGCTGTTGAAGAGCACGGTGTACTCCCAGACAGGAGGGAAGGACAGAACGGGTTGTGCCTTGCCTCCTGCTTCAGGCTGTACCTGCCTGACACCGCCACCAGGAACGCGTGGCTCAGAGACCAAATGTTCCCTAACACGAGACCTGCAGCTCCACGGACGCAGGCTGCTCTGCCTGCTAGACAAGACATGAATGAAAATGAGTTTGTTATGAACGCGAAGGTAATTGCCAACACTCAGCTGCCATCCCCTGAATTTCTGTTACAATATAATCTGCAATTTCCCTTTACAGTGACGTCCTGGTTCAGATAATTTCAGAAGCATTTTGTTTGCTGGAGTACTTATGTGTAGTATACACCTTTGCTCAATCAGAACATAGCTAATTTCTTTGCTGTGCTAATTATGTCAGAGCAAAACACAACGTGTTTATGCTTGTTCTTGTCAGCCCGTTTGAGAAAGTAATTCCCTTTGAGTGACTCTATCAACTAGTTTCTGATGTTTTGTTTGGACTACCTAATGATCAGTTCCTAGATTTCTCTGGAGTTGTACATGCAGTGACTTGCAGGCAGTGCAAGTATAGTCCCAACAGGGCTGGGTATTGTTCAGAACAGCCTGTACATACCCAAACTGCAGAATAAGCTAGAATAGTATCAGTGGCTGGTATCTATTCATACTTCACATGCCTGTGGTTACATGTGTCAACTTGCAGCCTGAGTCACATAACGATGGGTTACATCTGACATACACTATCACATACACATGGAACAACAGGATTGGGAAGCTAAATAAGTATATACAGCAACACATCCAAATTAATTTTATAGAAGCAATTATATGACAAAGCTGCCCACAATAGCTGAGGAGACCTTTTTGCCCCAGAAAGTCCTCTGAGTTGTATAATATTAAGACTGAAAACGAAATTGTCTTTGGAAAAGTGGAATTCCTTTTTCAAAGGACTGCTGATTTCAAAATTTGGGTCAGCAATCAGCACAGACACATAAAAAAATCAGAAATTACAGACACCCTGAGTAATGATAAGAGCCTCTACTAGCACCAAGGCAGTTCAACCACATTTCTCCCAGTTCTTGCTTTTGGTCTTGCTTTGGCGTTCTCCCACATTTTATCGCTTAATAGGATAGAATTAACAGGGAAGAAATACAATCCCATTGCTACCTGCAGGATGGAATGTTCTCTGCTTTCTTCCTGAGTTGGCCAAGACAGACAGTGGCTTTGTCTCCCCATCAACCTGTGGTGAACAGAGCCACTCTGGCAAGGTCCTGTATGGCTCAGCAGAAGAGTTTTACTATCAAAACTTGAATAACTGTGCATCAAAAGGGGAAGCCTGGATGTGTCTGCAGGGGCAACAATTTCAGAGCAGGGAGAGCAAAGGGGAAGCGATGCATTGTCTCTGCCACGTACAGGACTGGTAAGGGTGGGAGGGGTGTTGGTTTTGCTTTTTATGAAAGAGGTGAAGGTAGGAAGATCAGATAGGAAGGAAAAGCAGGTAAGTCAGGAATTTCAAGAGTTAAACTATCTTCAAAACTAGTTCTCCCACTGAGATGAAAGGAGCAGCTCGCACATGGCTTCAGCAGTGCAGCTGCACCCTCAGGTTTCCTCTCCACCAGGGACTTTATCATCTACAGCTTTTCAAGCTCGGTGTAACTTTAAATGAATGTAAGTAATGTCTACATGATGTGTACAGCCCTGCTTCTTCCACAGGTCACATCTCTAACAGACATTCGGCTTCTATCGAAAAGTTTGCTGAGATATTTTGTATGCAGAAACCCGAGAGCAACATGCTGAGAAAGTGCCGGAAGTGCAGAGATTTGAAGCATCCAAAGGCTTTCTTAAACAGCATACAAATCCCAGGGGATATAGGTGCTCTCCTGAAGATGCAGGGCTCTATCCCTGTGCTTCAGAGGCTGTAAAACCAGGAGCCTATCTCAGCAAAACAATCTGAGATATTGGTAAGTAGATGCTGTAACAAAGGTATCACATTCCCATTTGGGTGGAAGAAAACAAAACAAAACAAAAGAAAAAAGTGCCAGTAAAAGCAATCAAAACACATATGTTAACAAGTAGGATTTATTTCTGTGTATGCTCATGGTCTATTATCTGCATACAGCCACCTTTCATGCTGTCTGCTGACAGCATTTGATGCATTTTTCCTCCTGTGCTTATTTTTAGTTGCCATAGGAACTTTCTTATTTCCTGTCAGCTGATGTCCTTATTTAGTATTATTAATTGTATAAAAGGGTGTTGATTCTGGTACTCCAGATGCTGGAAAAAAAAGCTTTAGGAAGGTAGAATACACATCTCTGATTACTCAGTCTTTTATTAATTTATTTCTATCAACATTTAATTCAAAAAGCTGGATACAGTAATAGCAATTGTTACCACATCAGTGGAATATGGAGTAGATCCTCTCCAGTCTTTTCTTCTTGTTTGATCTAAGTTATAAATATACTTATTTGAAATAGTATCTTTTGCCTTTTTTTTTCTAACTTCACGCTTTCTCACTTCCCACGTATCCTATTCTTCCCCCCCCCCCCCCCCCCCAAATCAAAATTCAAATCTGCTATTAAAAGGAATGGAAGTGAAAATTTTACAACATATGAGGAAATACAGTCTGGCAAAATACTGGGACCAGGGGAGAGGGAGGCAGGGGGTGACAAAGCCCAATTCTTCTTCTCTTACATATAATAAGTTATTTTGTAAAAGATTATTTTTCTATTAAATGTATTGCATGGGCAGAGAGCAATAAAAGATTACGAGAATTGATTGAAAACTACAATAGCATAAACTGGCTCTTTCTTTATCCACACCAACTATGAAATTTCCACAGTTCTTCCCATGAACTGATCACATATTTCGAGAAAAGACTTGTTCAACATATAAATTTGCTTTTGAGTTAGTATTACATGGAATGCCAATACAAGCTCATTTCAGTCCTTCTCTGGAAAACTTTAGGAAAATAGCTGGAATGTACACAAAGTCAAATCCAGTTATAAAAACATATTCCTTTTTCCAATTCACATCACTGCTCTTCATAAGATGGAGGAAAACAAGTAGCTTGGAATAAAGAAAGTGGCAAATGAGCTAACATTTATAACTTTGGAAAATAATTCCACTTGTGTGACTTAAATTATACAAACTTCATCCAAGGTTTTATTCAAAGCATTCTAAAGACAACTTGAATCTCCTCACTGACTTCAGGGGCTGCTGGATTAGTCCCACTGAATGGGATAACTCGAGTATTAATGAGCTTGCTGGGGCACTAGGAGGATAATATTCTGCTTGGGAATGTTCCCAAAGCATATGGTGTGTGCTCTTGCTGAGACAAGCACCATCAAGTATTTTAGTTGCTATAACTCAATAGACATTTGAGGCAAAAGATTTCCAACCTGATCCCAGAAGCTCCTGCATGGAGGGTCCCTTTTGCAGAAGTCCTTCCTAGCCTCAGCAACAGCAGAACTGTCATTGATTCACCCTAGGACAAGCTGTCCTGCAAATGGTAACACTGATTCTATTTGGGTCTTGTTAAATTAAGGAAGAATATTTATTCAACAGCAACAAAAGAAAAATGTATAAAACATCTGTCTTTTCTTCTGAACAGGAAGAACTGAAGGTTTTAGGAACTGGAAATTTATTCTTTTAACCATTTTTTTCTTTTAGAAGTGGTTTAAAAAAGCAACTTCCTTTGTAAAAGAAAATGTACATTTAGATGGAAGTTGGTTTTATTTATTAGAATCATAGGGAATATAATTATGCTAATTACTTCACTGTAGGACTGTTCAGGACAATCAAAGACAATAAATACT
Organism: Empidonax traillii; assembly: GCF_003031625.1. NCBI lineage: Eukaryota > Metazoa > Chordata > Aves > Passeriformes > Tyrannidae > Empidonax > Empidonax traillii. Next base: position 687,047 of record NW_020955567.1, on the reverse strand, counting down.
ATTTTACTCATCCAGATATTGAAATTTAAAACTGACACTAGGAAAAAAATTCTTAACTAGAATTTGACCATAATGCCTTTTCCCAAAATGAAGCTCCCAGCTAAACCAGGAGTCAAATAGTTTCTGGTTTTATAATGTAAGTTATTCCCCCTGAAAACTGGCAATTTTTTATTTATTTTAAAGAATATGCTATTAGCCTGTTCTATATTAAAATTTGGGAGACACATGGGCCAATCTGTAAGTGCAGTCAAGCCAAGCTGGAAAAAAAAACCTCCCAGTTTGATATTACTAATATGCAGTTGCATTTATAACATCACATTAAATTTAAAGGAAACTGTAAAGGTACCCAGCTTCCCTGGAAAAAACTTGGCTCAAGATCCAGGAAGAGCAGCGTAGACGAACAAATCACCTGCAAGTGAAGTGGATGCTGAGTTTCCATAGGGTCTCTTGTGTCAGCCAGCAGAGGGAGAAGAGCTGGGAGGTTGTGGAATGCAGGGGCTGGCTGATCCAGGCAGTGCTCCATGGGGGAGCCTGGGTGGCCCCTGGGTTAGGAAGTTCCAGGGCCACTTGAGAGAGGTGCGAGATGGAATCAGTTGTGCTGAGAGTGCCCACTCAAGCCACATCCCCCTGGGAAGGAAGGGTGAAAGGAAGGGAGGGAGAAAGGGAAGGAGGGAGGAAGGAAGGAAAAGGAAGGAAGGGAGGGAGGAAGGGAGGAAGGAAGGACAAAACCAGGTTCACTGTGTTACAGCAGTGGGAGAAAGGTGAGCAGGAGAGCAAGCCCAAAACACCCCATGAAGTCAAAGGCCACAAAGACCAAAATCTCCTCCAGAAACAGATCTGAGTATTGGTCTTCTTGATTTTTGCCTCGCTGCAGTGGGGATGGCAAAGGACTGAGTTGTCACCATCTTGCTGTGGGGCTGGAACTGACCACGAGAGCGTGTTTGCTTTCTCCACTGAAGCAAACACATGCCCATCAGTTACTTTGTAAGATTCAACAAAGGATGAAGCAAGTTATGAGAACCACATCGCTAAGGCTGAGACACTAATAACATTACAGGGACATCTGAGGATACTGTTGTACTTACCAGAGTATGAGAATCAACATCATCCTCTCTAAGTTATACAAATGAAAGAAGGTTATCTAGTGTCCATCTGGTTTTAGAGAGATAGTAAATTATTTTTCCTCAAATGTCCACTGAAGGCTTTTTGAGCTGCCAGACAGCAGGATTTTTCCAAGCCTACAGATGTCACTTTCCATGTTATCTGAGACCAAAATGACGCATTCCCACTTTTTATACCTCTTTCATTAAGGCAGTGTGATTGCCTGTTTATAGAACATGGATATTAGCACAGCTCAGGGAATAAAAAATTAACATGCACTATCCAGCAGAGGGAGCACAGTAACGCAAAAAACCCTCAGCTGTAAGGTGAGGAACTTTTTCTATTAAAATCCACAATATTTGGCAATCTGAGTCTAGTTTTAGCACATAGCATGAAAAAGACAGAATTTAAATAAAAATAGAGAGACATGAGAGAGGAATATCAAACAACTACAAGTAACAAAATAATTTATTTACTGTTATTTTCATCTATAATAAGGCAGATGCAACTTAACTACTGCAAAAGTTAAGATTTAAAAGAAGAGATTAAGGATAATCTTAGGAAGAGTAATAACATTTATTTTAAAATGCTGGTTTTAATTTAAATAGAACTGTCTACTTCGGCTGAAAGACTCAAGTGCTGCTTTCAGATTGACTGTGCACTTCCTCTTTTTCCTAATGAAGTCATATATCACAAAAATAACTGATGCACCCATTCATTCAGTTTCTGGGTAATTTTTATAGTCCAATATGACAAAAATCTTACTAGATATGCTCTGTTTTCTGCGACTGTTACACTTTCTAATCTAACAAAACTCTAATATTTGTGAATTAAAAAAATAAACAAGAGCTAATACCTATTTTTATAAGAAATAATCATAAACCAGAGAAAGAATCTGTCACAGTTTGATGTGACTTACATGAACTACGGTACTTAAAGAAACGTTGTAATACCTAAAAATTATTGCCATCTTAAATGCAAACATTTCTCAGGGTGCATTTCATTAATATATTTATACCACAGGATTTTTTAATTAGTATATCTAAATCCTAAGCTTTGCCACTGACTGTTATTTGACCTTTGGCAATTCACAGTCTTTCTAAGAGAGTTTCTGTTATCTTTGTAATGAAAATCATATTGATTTCACAGCTGGGTAGAGTGTAACAGTAGCTTTGCCTGCTGCTAGAAAGAGGTTGAAATAAAAACATAATTTTAAAAGGAAAGTGAGAAGAAAGAACTGGATGTTCTGATCAGAAATGCTAACTACAGACAACTCGAGGTAGAATATTTTCAGCTTAACTCTTACATGTTTTCCAAAGAAAAAGCCAAGCATGATGGAGACTGATCAGGATATTTTCTGTTAAGCAAACAGAACTTTTCTCCACAAACTGGCAGTAAGATTAACAATGGAAACAAAACATCTATACTGTTAAATATTGAAGATGCCCCCATCCAGCAGACTGTTCACTTTGCTGTATAATGTCCTAAGGAAATGAGGTTTATACAGGCTCATTATCCATTCACCGAACTATTACCCTGATTTGTCTGGTAATTTTTCAACCTCTTGGACAATTCCAACCAAATCTAGCAGAACAGTGGAAGTCACAGAAGTATTAAAGACTTTTGACCACCAGATCCAACCGAGATTGTATGAAGTTTAATGGACACTTACTGTCTTTCTTAGTCACATGTGTCCCTACTCACTAAAAAGAACTCTAGAAGTAGACTGGAAGCTAGAGGTTTCTTATTCCCATTTGTCCTGGTTCCGGCCAGGACAGGATTAAATTTTGCAGTAGCCAGGTGGGGCTTAGCTAGGACCTGGAGGTTATTCTATACCACCACACATAATTTTGGGGGGTTAATTTATTTTTAAGTAATTCTGTATTAGTAATGTGTTAGGGTCACAACAAACTTATTAATTATTTTAAAAATATGAAGTTTCACTAAGGTTATTAAAACTGTAGTTAAAACTGCCTAACTACAAAAATGTCTTACTGAAAGTTCCTTACTGTTTATGACCAAAGCGTTCTCATGATCCTCTATAGATACATAAATTGCCTAGATGCGAACCTGTGCAACCTGCTCCAGGTGAACTTGCTCTAGCAGGAGGGTTGGACTAGATTATCTCCAGAGGTCCTTTCCAACTCCAACCATTATGTGGTCCTGAGAAACATGATGCGAAAATCTCTCCTTGTGAGTTAAGAAAGAGCTTAATAGCTCAACAGTGGTTGGAACTACCTGAAAGGGTCTGTGACTCACCAGTTCCACCACCCATAAACGATCTATTTGGTCTAATGCAGAGTCCCCCAGAGCCATGTGGAAAACAAACCCCAAATTGGAGGACATTTTGAAATCCATAAACCTTGTAGTATTTATGAAGTTCTGAATACCTCTAAAGTGGGAAGGCATTGTGACCACAGACGTGGGGAATAACAGACCAGAATTCAAACCCGTCTCTTTCACGTTTTTTTCAGTAAAGATTGCATATCAGGCAGATAATAAAAAATCAAACATCTAGCTGCCTGTTCCACATATTAAGCAAGACTAGGATTGGTATTGCATTGCCCTATCACTGGGAAGAACGGCACCAATACACTTCATCACAGGTGTCTTACAGAAGTCTGCCCAGGGGTGACTAGGTTTGCAGCTTCACAGGGTAGCACTCTAGGTACACCTGGGAAAAAAATCCAGAACAAAATCCAAATCAGATTTTTGGGAAAGGAAAATGATGGCTTTTGAAATTTGTTACATACTTCTAGGACTCACTGCTATACAAATACATTGGTGATAATGAGCACTATCTGGAAATTTAGTAATTTTTAGCATCCATTCTAAGAGTTACTAGTCTCAAACTCAAAATTTGATTAAAATTTGAAGTCTTTACTATGGAGAACTAACCCATTTAATCCAATTTTCTCTACAAGTTGGCACTTACTTTTGTAAGTCTCACTAAGGTTTATGCAAATATGCATCACCACAGAATCAGTCTGAAATATTGTGTAGGGCACCATAATATATTATAAAGCATTATTTTTAATATATAATATTTTTAATATATTTAATATATTAATATCATTATTTTTTAAAACACGTGTTTATGTTACTATCTAGTAAGCCTTAGTAGAGTCTTAGGGATTAAAATAGGCCCACGCATGTGCTGCAAAAGTCTGCCTACATAGCTACTCGCTGAAGGCACATGTGGGGTAAGTAAATCACGAGCCCTAGATTACACAGTGCCGACACAATGCTCCCTGAGAGCTGGGGGGGGGGGTGAGGTACTTATGCCAAACTTACACCACTTTGAGAGGTGGTGTAATTTCCTCCAAGATGTGATGTCTTCCTCCCACAGCAAGGGTCATGCCTCCACCAGAAGCCTCCACCAACACAACTGCTCTTGTGCTGAGACACCTGCGTCTCCGGGGAACACAACATTCCAGCACTAATCCTTACATTCCAGATCTGCACTTCCTGGAGAGCTTTGGTTCTGCTCTTCCCAAGCTTTGGTTCTGCTTTGTGTCAGCTCCATCATCAGGTATTGCAGTGATTTCCTCCTCTACCATGGCATTAGCAATATTTTGTCTCAGAGAAGAACTATGACATGTCCCAGCAGCATAACAGGATTTAACATTAAAAACAGTATGTTACCTTTCTGAATTCAACCGGTATAGCAGCAGTCATTCAAAAATCTCTGCAATTTAGGAATATCTCTTTAGCTGCTGTCAAGGTATATATTCAACTTTAAAAAGTTTTGATTATCTGTTAGGATAAACTATGGCTACTACATTCCAGAGAAACATAAACTTTTTTGTGGTAAAGGTTCTTAACACAAAGCTCCTGGGTATGAATTTTTTTTCCTGCATGCAAGAATTCACATGAACCTGATTTGTAAAACAAAGTCTAGGGGAAAAAAAAATAATAAAAAACCCTCAAACAAAATCAACCAAAAACTAAAACTGAAAAAGCAAGGCTTAGGAACAGATGAAAAGAAAGAATTTTTTACCCACAGACCATTATGGACCATTATGGATGTGCCAAACTGATCTTTCCTTATCTAAGTTAATGTTCATAATGAACCATCCGTTGCTATGAAACTGTTTAAAATCCATTGTGGCTATTGAATGTAAGGAATTATACCTGTAAAACTCCTTTGAACTTGTGCCGGATCTCCATTAGAAAACACAAATGCCAAGAATAGAGGTAATGGTTTCAAAAATGTAACAAAGATCTGTGAAGATTCTTGCTTCTTGCAACTATCGATTCCCTTTTGGGCTTCTCAATTTAAAAAATGACTGTTTATTAAACTTATTTTCATTTTCACGTGTTGTTCATATGAACGCGTTCTCAAGAGTTACAGCCATGGGAAATTTCAGCATGTCAGCAAGTTGTTGAATAGCGCAGAGATTCCCAGCAGGTTGGGCCACTGTTTATCCTTTTTTTTATGGATAGCCATGAGCTTTTGTCTTGCTAACCCTCCATGTTTTAACATGTCCCAGGAATTTGCTGTGGGTAAAGTCTGAAAACTACCAGTGGCTAGGTCCTGTTGAGTTTGCTTTAAGCAATTCACTTCAACCAGTAGAAGCTACGTGGTTTTGAGAAAGCAGAGCACCTTAGTAACTTCTTGGTAACTTCTGTGGATGGAGTGGCCTGTTACTGAGGCCAGATCCCTTCCAATGACTGACCAATTTTATTTAAAGTTAACTTCAGATAACCCTAGCCTGTGCTGAAGTCTCCACGCATGTATGCCGGAGTATAGGTACCCATGTCTAACATTAACACTCTGGTGAAGCCTCCAAAATTTTGGCACAGTTCCCTATTCACTGAACAAGTAATCACATCCTTCCAGTGCATCAATTTTTGCTGTTGCAGCTTGCAAAATCAGCTAAATTTGGATATCACTGGACTCAAACATAACTATTTTAATGGCAAATGCATCTACCAATGGCACATTTCTGCTCCCCTTGCATGTGTACGTATCCGTGTATCTTGTCTCTGAAGATAAAGAAGGAGGTTTGAAGATAAAGGAAGAGAAGAAGGAGGTTTGATGTAAGCCTGGGGCAAGGTGAAGTGTCCAGCCAGCCACATTCAGTCCATGTGCCATAAACCATGTCCTGGGGGGCAGCAGGCAAAGCATCACCAGCTGGTCAAGGGAGGTGATTGTTCTGCTCTGCTCTGCACTGGAGCGGCCTCACCTTGAATATTGTGGCAATTTTGGCCACCACAATGTAAGGAAGATATTAAGCCATTAGAGAGCATCCAAAGGAGGGCTATGAAGATGGTGAAGGGCCTAGAGGGGAAGCTGTATGAAGAGTGGCTGAGGTCACTTGGTCTGTCAGCCTGAAGGAGACTGAGGAGAGACCTCACTGCATTTACAGTTTCCTTCTACAACAGGCACTGATCCCTCCTCTGTGGTGACCAGTGACAAGACCCAAAGGAATGGCCTGAAGTTGTGTCAGGGAAGGTTTAGGTTGGATATTAGAAAAAAGTTCTTCCCCCAGAGGGGTGGTTGGGCTCTGGAACAGGCTCCCCAGGGCAGTGGTCACAGCACCAAGCCTGACAGAGTTCAAGAAGCATTTGGACAGTGCTCTCAGGCACATGGTAGGACTCTTGGGGACTGTCCTAGGCAGGGCTAGGAATTGGACCCGATGATCCTTGGAGGTACCTTCCATCTTGGTATATTCTGTAATTCTGGGAAATCTGGAACCTGTAGGCACAGTGGTCTCCCAAGGTCTGCATCTGAAAAACTCGACTGCATCTGAAAGACCCAGCTGAACATGGCTCAGTGGCAGCAGGGGCAGTTTCCTGCTCAGGTCTGATGGCTGACAGTGTCCTTCTTCAGGCTCGAGATCTCCTCAGGTCTAAGCAGCTAAAGGGCAAAGAAACAGAACAGTCAAGTCCAATTTCTGTGACATTCTGCAGCAGGAGTGCTATGCCTCAGTCATATTACAGGCAATGTAAAGAAACTGCATTTAAGTTATAATGTAAACTATGAAAAATAAAGACTGCCCAGACTTAAACAAAAAAATTCTAAACTCTGTCTCAGGAGTATGTGTTTGAGAGTCGTGATTTACAAGTAGTCAGTCATCCTCCCTGGCTCAACTGCTTTATTCTGGAAGATTCAACCACAAGGACTGTAATAAAGACTTTTAAAGTTATCTCAGAAATGTCTAACCTTTATTCTTTTAGTTTTTTAATGGATTTCACAGATACATACAATTTTTGAGAACTGAAATGCTACTTCTAATATTTCCAGTTAAATGAAATCTTTAGAATAGAATGAATGATAGAATAAAAAATCTAAAACTATATTTAGTACTCTGAATGCAATTAGGGTAATTTTATTCAATTGATTTCTGAATTTCCCACATGAGTGATCTACAGTGATATCATTCAGTACAACAGTAACAGGTGCTGAAAAAGTAATTTTAAACAAATGAATTTTATCACATTATCTGCTTTTCCCCTATTACAGTCAACTTTCCAAGTACTTCTGTGCAATTATCTAAATAAAGGTATATCAAAAAGTACTTTGTTCCAAGATGTATTTCCATTTTTCATTACAATATCATTGGAGTAATAGCATTGTTTACTCTCTCTTCTTCAGAAGGATTTTATCAGTGCTTGAAGACCAGGATGACATAGTGTAATAAGTGTACATGAGTCCTATCTTTTAAACTACAGTTTTACTACAAGAATAAAATATACAGAAGAACCTAGGACCTCAAGACAACACCTAATCCATGCTCCTGCCTGCAGTGAGCAGTTATTCAAGTACTCTGATCTTACAGATCTCCACTTGAGATGGAGACTCCAAAAGTTTGCCAAGCAATCTATTCCCTATCCTCACCATTAAAGCTTTCTGTAATTTAAAAAAAAAATCTTCCCTGTTGTAATTTAAGCCTATTACTTCTTGTTCTATCAAACACAGGCAAAGGAAATAGATTGTTCTCTTCCTCCTTGGAGCAACCTCTTGTATTTTAATGTCTTTGTTCTATCTTTTCTGTGTCAGACTCAAGTAACATAATTTATTCACTTTTTTTCTTTTAGGTTATAATTTCTACACTTCTGATCTTCCTTGTTACTCTTCTTTGGACTGTCTCCAGTTGATTCTCTTCTTTCTTCAAGTTTGGTGTCTAAAACTGGACATGGTATTCTAATTCAGTATGAAATTAAGATTTGTTAGTCCCAGTTTTCATTTGATTATTTAAATAACGAAGCTAATCATTTCCCAGGAGAAAAATACCAAAGCTGTCATTCTAGTAATTGTCCTCCTTTCAACCAAAGTTGAAAGTTAGAATAATTAAAGCACAGTTCAGTGAAAATCAATCTAAGGAAACTTTTTTTCCTTTTGCATTTGTGTCTTAAGCCTGCTTGACTGAACATCTAAGAAAACACAAACTCTGATTTAAGTTTGCTTGCATCATACTCCTTATTTTCTGGTGTCCGGAAAGAATGAAGCTCCTATGAAGTCTTTCCCTCAGTGGTATTTATCTGCTTGTAAGATCGTATTTCCAGATTCATGAAAGCACGAACAGGGAAGCTGCCCAGGTACAAGCCTCTGGATGACAGAGGGGGTAAGAAGAAGCAGGAGATGACAATGGCTGGGCCAAACACCACTGGTGCACGTTTTCATAGCTCATTCAGAATTAGGCTGTGATTTTACAGCTACTTCTGTTGACTCTGACAAAACAGCCTGTACCATAAGCCCACCTCACCAGCTATTCTGAACAGCCTGATTTCCTAAGCCCTACTTCTTAAAGAGACCAAGCTAAATGGTTTCCTTACTACTGTTGTGTGCAATATAAACAATGCCTTCATACCTAAAATGCCTTAATGCCTAAAATCAATCTTGCTCTACTGATTTTATTGTTGCTTTATTAAAACATATTAAAGTTTTAAATGAGACACACACGTGAGAACATCTGCTCCCTTTCTTTCTTCTTTTCTATCCTCTGTCATTTAACTCTACTTTTCTCCCAAGAAAAATCCAGGATTTTGGGAGCAGGATCCCAACATTCAACACACTGTCATTTATTTTGGTTTTGCAGTAATTCAAGTAATAACCTCTGTTGTATTTAGGTGGAGTCACTCAAGGATTATGTAGGATATTCATTATGTGTGACAAAAGGTCAGTCTATTTATTCATTCCTCGAGGACTACTACTTGTGTCACCACTGATGCAATTCCACTGCAAAGACTAATGACTGTGGATCTAGGATTTTCATCATAAAGAAGTAAGAGGGTAGTAGTATTTCTATTTGCATTAATTTGAAAAACTTCTGTAGTGGGCAATATTTTATACAATCACTATTTGAAAATGTGTTTGATATTTCAGGTTAAGTTGAATACTGGGGATCTCAGGAAAAATGCTTTAAACTTTAGCAGTAGATCAGCCTTAAGAATCTGCTTCAGTCTATTGAGGAAGTGTCATATTTGCTTATGGTTACTCTGATAACTTTGATACCAAGGACTATACACAGTTTATTTCAAGCAGCTGTCTTTGCTATCATGAACCACGTCTAAAAGGCATCTACTTTTCCCCCCAGTGATTATAGAGGAACTTTGGATGTTATTCCTACCATCAACTATCCAACATTAGGTACTTAACATGGCCTCCCTTTCTTTCTTTACCAGAGTTAGACACTCAAAATGCAGTACACAATGTGATCAGTGAAGGGTAGACAGGAGACAAAATGGGAGAGGCATAAAATCTCATGAAAAGATTTTCTACAGAGCAAGCAGTGACTGCCTGACAAATAAGTCAGAGCAAGACCAGACACAAGGCTGCTAAGACAGGCTGGAGAATGGACTATGCAGAAAGAGAGATAGGATAGTGAGGAAAGAGAAAATCAGCTTGGCTTGGCTAGGTTAAGAACAGAGATAAGGACTGGGATATTACTGGAGGAACTGGAAGTGATTGGCAAGAAGATGGGAGCCTAAGTCAAGGTTTTACTAAACAAGAAGATATTAAACAGAGGCCCAGATGAACAACCTCATAAATTAAACCAGCATTGGTTAACTGAGAAGTGGGGAAGATACATGGACAGGAACTGATATTAGAGCAGACTGACAGAAGTTGGGAAGGTTGTGGCAGATGAAGACACAGCTGGTGGAAAAAGGTAGAAAAGGCATCTCAGCCCCAAGATTCATTAATTGTTAGAAAATGCACATTTCAATACAGCTGAATAGCCTACTTATCAGCTATTCCATCACATCCATCACAGAGCAGAAGTGTGGTTTCTCTGCAAACAGACCAGCAAAGCAGAGCTTGTCTGCCATGAGAATTTTCTCCATTCAATAGGCCTTAATTGGGCATATAGTCAAAGTTTCTAGAAGAAGAAAAGGTTAGAAGTAGGCTAGGTTACATACTTTTGTCTCACATCTAACAAACACCACAGACCTCTCAGTAATAACTGCAGTAATCTACGTTTAAGATTTTATTTGAAGATGTACATGCTATTGGTAGTTACACTCTTTACAATTTTTGACACCGTTCCATTTAAATTTGACTTTACTTTTAAAACACTGCACTTAGCATGCCTTTCTTTTTCTGTGTATATAACAGTTCTGTTCTACCCACAAAATAGTTTGTTTGGTGTAACCAAGCTTCTGTCTTCATAAAATTAATTCATAAAGCTATTGATAGACAGTCAGCAAAGATGTAAACTCACATTTTCTACGATTTTTTTCTTGCTTTCAGACCTATTTCCGAGAATAAGGCACGTTTCTAAGGTAGATAAAGATCCTGGACAAAGAACACATGAAGTTTTGCTTAAATCACAGTAACAAATTATTTTAATTAAATAATCTTTGAGCACATTGAATGCATATAATGCAACTACATAAAATGTGGGACAAATTTGCAGAAATTTCAATATTTGTGTTCTACTGGATGTTACCATGTGAACGGGATGTAATGTTTCCTGGACACTGTAATGTTAAGGACACTGAACAACATTTTAAAAATTGTAATTAGTTAAAGACCAAGGAAAAGGTACGTAGCAAACCAGCCTCTTACAGGTGGAAAACCAGACTATTGCATTGGCTCAGTAAAAAAATATCCCTGCAAGTGTAAAACCTGCTTTAGCCTATGAATTTGGGCACAAGGCAGATACACAACATTTTTGTTATTTGGCACCAGTTCTTGGAGGGTTCAAAGGCACTGCAGAGCTCTGCCATCTCCAGAGTGAGGCACTTGTCGACACTTACTTACGTTCCTATGAACCTAAAATTTTGCCAGAAGGCAAGGAATCCTAGTCTTATTGACAGCCCTTGAAACCTGCTAGCTCACCCCTTAAGCCTGAATGAGATTCCCACTACAGGAAGCTTCCTCCCTGCCTCCCCTGTGGGCTGAAGCACAACCCTTCCATCAAGTGCTTGGGTAAAGACAGCTGAAGACAAGAGTATTTGGCACTGGCCAGAATATGCTCCCCAGCATGCACCAGTAGCACAGCAATTAAGAAACTCCCCTGGAATGCAGCCATTCTCAACCAGCTTGCTGGGGCAGCTTCCTGATTAGAGGTTTCTGTGAAATCCACTCCCATTCCTCCTCCCACACTGGCAAGGAAGCCTCTGAACCTTCAGCTGGGCTGTGATTTCCTCCAGGCAAAGGGCATTCAGAATTATGCAGAGTGATGCAGAGCAGAGGAACAAATAACCTGGAATAAGTAGGGGTGGAAGCATCCCTGTCACAGCCTGCCTGTTGACATGAGTCAAGAGGAAAGAGTAGTTCCCATGCAGATTTCATGCTACTTCAGATGATTAACAAAAAAACCCCCAAAGCCAAACAGGATATCAATTCCTTAACATTTCATGCCTCTGCTAATTTCTTCCTCTGTTCTTCATTAGTGCTAACCAAACGTGAATCAGTGGAGGATACCTGGTTATACCATGCTTATGGCACATTTCCAACCTGCAAGGTAAGGTCTTTGAGGGTTACTCCATCTGTGATGAAACATGGTGGTGGTGCTTGCTGCAGGGACCTACAAACTGCTGGCCACTGCTTTGGACCATCCACTCTTTCGTCATTTTCCCCTAACTGCCAGTAACCTGCTAGGGAAGCCCTGGAATTGGGCTTTAGAGAAGGGTACAATGTTTGGAGAAAACAATATGGAATAAACCAAATGGCTTTGCTGTGCATGTTGATTCATCAGACTTATCTTTCCTCTCTCTATTCAAAGTGCATTTGCAGCTTTGACCCAATCTTTCCAAGTTTCTCTTGGTTCCTGAGAAGTGGCATAGTAGTATGAGGTCCAGAACAAGATGATGAGGCTGTTTCTCTATTCACATGTCAGTAAACAAATTCACAGACAGAACTTAGCATGCATTATATGACATTGAGTCAGAATTTGTACCCAATGTGGATTTGGTACAACACTTGGAAGACTTTTTAGAATCTGTTAGCCAACTTAATTTAATAAGTTCTGGAGCTATTTAAAAAGCAAGTGTGCTAAACTGTAAATATAACTCTCATTAAAGTAATTTTTTAGAAAGAAGACCGAAGGAACTTATTGCATTTAAATGCTGAATGCACCACTGAATCCCGTATAGACCACGACAGGCTCACGTATAGTACAGTTCACACGTGCAGCTGGCAGTGCCACGCTGGTGACTACAGAGAGTGGGTGTCCCAATTGTAACTGCGATGCAAACTGTACTGCAAACTTGTTTTTCAAGTGCTTCAATTCACTCTCAAACAAGTGAGAAGAAACATCTAGGGAACATGAGAGTGGGATCCATCTCATCTAGCTTGACATATCTACATCAATGAAGTTTAGAGAGTGATTCATCTGACTAAAAGTAGATGCCTGCCTTAAAATGAGTTGTCTCACTTTATGGATAATATTGACTGTTTTGACTAGATCCCCATTGACCATGACTCCAGGCCTATCAGCTGCCTCTACCCACTCTAAAACAGGAGAAAAATTCAATGAGTTTGACTGAAGGCTAAGGATATTCCAGGACATCATCAAGTAAACTAGTAGTTAATATAGACTGTCTTCCAGTTCTCATTGTAGAGGAACTATTGATGATTCTACAGAGACGTCACCACATCAGAAATTATAATGAGAGAATATACAGGCACTAAATAGGCATTAATTTTTTCTTTTTTTAAAGAGGTAGAAAGGAATGATTTGGTGTTTAAATGCTTCCATAAGTATAAAGCTATTCTTTTACAATGTTGTTTTATAGTGTGCATATATATACCAGCCATTCATGAATATTCATTAAGAACCAACACAGTATTTTTATGTCATCAAAGTCTTGGCACATTAGGAAGATTGTATGTTTAACAGTTTTCAGATTATATCACAGGCTTTAAATTTCACTATAAAAAGAAGTAGAACTTGAAATTTGAAACCTATTCAAATAGAAATTATTTTCTTAACTATGGGGAAAGAGACTTATTAGTTACAATATTTTTTGTAGAAGTATATTCTTGTGACCAGCATATGAGTGATGCTTTTATTATATGCACTGAATATGTCGAGGGTTTTGGATCGTGGTTTTTAGGACCTCTCCTAAAACAAAACTGGAGAGCCACATAACTTTTCTTACAGAAAATTTAGTCCAAGTGTTCAAAGCTGATAAATATTTTTTTCTTACTCCATTTGGCAAATCTCATTTTCCCTTCCCAATATTTTTAATAAAATATAAGCCAGCTTGTGGGTTTGTTAACATACAAACAAACCCACTGAGGAAAGGAAAAGGATATATATGTTATATGTCTATATTATAACAATTTTGTCACAGAGAGAGAGGCATTACCAAACTAATGATGAAATGCTGTATTTAAGACAAAATACAAGAAATATTTTGTAGTTACCAAAGTTAAAAATAAGCCGGATGTTTCTCTTTAAGATAAGGATTACAATTATCCACTCCCTTATTTTTGTCCTGTTACCTATACATGTGGAAGCTGCTAAAAAAACTGTGAATGATTACAGCAGAAGGAAAAACCATATATTCCATTGAAATATGTATGAAGTTTATTAATTTTTAGCAATAGATAAAGTTCATACTGTTTCTTATAAAATGTATAGAATTTGATCAGCCATAAAGAGACAAATTATTTTTTCCCCATGCACTATGTTTAGAATCTGCATACTTTTTAACAGGAAGATACTAATGTAAGTTAGCTTTTCATTTTATATAATTATTCTTGTAATGCCTAACTCCACTTTACAGTCCTGCACAACACAGAGTACAGCAACATCACATTCTCATATAGTTTTGCTAATGCTGAAGTTAAGCAGAGTGTTTGGAGATGGGTATCAATAACAGTTAGAAGACAACTGTGATTTAACTCCAAAAAGGTGCCAATTGCAGTCATGTACACTAGCTACCTACAGACAAGTATGAACTAAGCAGATAAGAAACTCACAAATGAAAACAGTAATTTACAGTCCTGAAAACAAAGGGCCATTCCAAAACATCTGTCACTCCCTACTACCTTCAATCTCATTTTAGGACAATAGGAAGGAAAATGTCCCTCAAAACAATCCTGATGAATCATCCTCTTAGGTCTTTTATGTCTCCAGTAGAGAAGCCTGCACTCTTTGAAAATAGATGCATGCTTTTTCAAGTTCAGTATTAAGAGACAGATTCAAAAAGATCCTCAGGTAGACTGTAGGATTCTTTATTGAAATTTGCAGTCCTCAAATCAAAACTCAGCTGCCATCTTTCCGTGTTAAAATGTGCATGTGCCTCACCTTTGGCATTAGAGCTCTCTGAGAACAATAGGGGTTCTAGCAGGTCTGCAATGGTAAATTATTGCCACTCACTGTTCTGTGCCTCTCTCCTCTGATGGATAAGTTAGAAGTGATCCCTGGAGGTCTGCTAGTTCAACTTCTCATTCAAAGCATCACCAACTAAAGCACACTGCTCAGTCAGATTTTTTTTATATCTCCAATACTGACTGAAAGTCCATTTCAGCATTTGATTCTCCTAACAGTGAAAATGTTTTTCCTTATACACAGAATTTCCTGTATTGCAACATGTGCCCATTAGATCTTCCCCTGTCACCCTACAACTCCAGGAAGACTTTGGATCTCTTTCCCATTTTCGCCCCATCACTCATACACATGCACTCCAGCCTGTGTGACCTTAGTGACACTCCTATGCATTCAAAACCACATGTCAAGGTCTTGTGCTAGGCAGCAACAGTATTCCAGAAGCAATCAGTGCCAGACAGATGGGAAAATTACTTCCCTGGACCTGTCGGTTACAGCTTGCTAGTATAATCTGGGATGAGGTTGACCTTGTTTGCCCCAACCGCCAACTCATGCTCATTGTGTTCACCAGCACCACAAGCTGCTTTCTAAAGATCTGTCAGTTTACCTACAGCATGCGCAAGTGCAGGGGGTTACTCTGTGCCAAGCACAGGACTTCCCATGTGTCTTTGCTGAGCTTGGTGAGACTCCTGGCAATGCATGCCATCAGCCTGTCTTGGTCCATCTGAATATCAGATTCAGCTCTGCCCTCCAGATATCAACTGCTTCCCTGCAGGCTGGTATCATCCATGAATCTGCTGACAGTGCACGCTTTCCCATCGCCCAGACCATTAACAGTGAAGACATCAAACTGCACTGGCCCCAGATTCTGTCCCTGAGGGGGACTCCTACCAGCAACAAGCTGTCAGATGGACTTTGTACTGCCAATCACAACCTGTTTAGCCTCGTAGTTCAACCAGTTTTCCATCCACCTTAACATATGCTTATTTGGTCCATACCTAACTATTTTGACTGGGAGGATATTCTCAAAGAGCTCGGGAAAAGCTTTGCTAATTTCAAGGTAAACAATATTCACTACTCTTCCCTCATCCACAGAACAAGTCCATCTTACAATGATCAACCAATCAGGTTTATCAACCAATCAAGTTGATCAGGGGCAATTTGCCCTTGGTAAGTTCATGTTGCCCATCTCTTGCACTTCATGAGGTCAGAAATGGTTTCCAGGAGGAAAAGTCTTCCAGGAGACTGAGGTTACACTGCTTAGCTTGTAGTTCCCTGGATTCTCTTTCTCAGCCTTCTTGAAGATAGTTATGACGTTTGCCTCTTTCTTCTGTCCATAAGGGACCTTCCCAATCACCATATGGAAGCTGATGGGTACACTCACAGTGATGTTGGTCAGCTTTTGTATTTGAAGTCAGTCAAGAGTGTCCTGCTCATCCATACTGGCCTTGTAGCACATTTGCTCATCTTTCTGTAACTCATAATGGATGAATTCTGTGTTTTGAGGAGGCTATTCTTGATAATCAACTAGCTGTGCCACGGCAATTAACTATCTGTCATGTGATCCTGAAAAAAAGTTGAAATTTGCTCTTTGGAAGTCAAGACTGGCAGATTTAATATTTGGTTTGCTTGTTATCTCAAGAATTTAAGCTATACAAACTCAGAGTTGCAGCCAAAGATGCCTTCAACACATACACCCCCATCCCTTTTGTTCATGAGTAATAAGTCCAGCCAGACCACTTCCTCGAGTTGCTTCACCAATCACGTGTGTCAAGAAATTGTCACTGGATTGTCTGCACTTAATCCATGCTTCAAGTGCCGACACATGTTTGGACCCTGGTGTTCCCTAGAACAAGAGCACTTTCACTGTCTTGACAGCAAAAACCTCACCTGGCCTTCAAAATCTGAATATCCTTATCACCTGCCACAGGACTCTCAGGGAGAAAGCTCCTTTAGCACAGCTGTAGTGCTGAGAAATACTGTGTCCCTGATGCAAAGGGCTAGCAACACTTCCTCAGGGTAAATGCGATAAGGAGGTTAGAAACGTGGTGCCAAGGCCTCTTGTGACAGGTGCTACCTTCATCGCCCCTGACAAGGAGACTAAGGGGACATTCTTAGGTTGTTAGTGCTAGCTATGGAAACGAGCAGAGCAGTCCTATCCATGTTGAGTCCAATCCACTCACCAATGCCCAAGGAATACACAGTACTCCAAGACTCATCAGTGTCAAAGGTAGGATGTTTGCAGCCACATGATGTGGCTTTTATCAGGTGAAACAGTGCTGGAGATGACTCCCTGTTGCCTATTTCACTTCACAATGAGCTTCCTCGATAATCTCATGTGCCCAACAAGTCTTGACATAGTGAGGGTTAGAGCTACTTCCTTTAGGGTGGATTTCTTAGGAGATGGTCCCATATTGAGTCAGTAATGAAGGGTTTTGTCAGTTCATAGCTCCTGCTTAATACGGCCATAGAATTCTGAACATAATGATGTCTTCCTAACTTTCCAAGTGTGTAATTCTGCTGTTCAAGATCCTGAACTTTTCTTGTTCTAAAATAATAATGGATTCAACATTTATCAGAAATATATCACCTTCTAAGGCAGTTAAGGCTCCTGGTTTGCACAGCAGATGACAGGATCCAGACTTAAGTCATGCTGAGTGAAAAGAAGCATTTGGAAGAAGACCAGTAGAGGCCCATACACATCTCGACTGTCTATTAAACAGAAAACAACTCTCTCCCTGTGTGAAATTCACTGTAGCACCTCAGCACTGTCCCCAAGAGAAATTTGTGTGGGTTGCTTCCTGAATCATGTCCTACACAAAAGGGGAAAAAGTCTCTGAGCTTTAGTAATGGGGCCTGCATATGCCCTTACAGGGTGAATACAGATGTGGGCTATCACTTAGAACCTGGATTTTCTTCAGTGAAGGCTCTAAGTTTTCAGCTAATGTATTCAAAGCAGGGGGATGACAACTCTTCCACCTGAAGAGGATTCTTCATCATATTTTGAATAAAAGTAAATAAAAACTGATCAGGATAGCACTGTAGGCAGTAAGTCCCAAGTAAAACGGGCATCTGCAGACAGCAGTACCTCTACTTGAAACAGCTCCGAGGCCCTCTTTTGCACAAGAATTTTTTCACTACTCACTTCTGAGTTTTGCAGTTCCCATTCCAGCGCAATTATCCTGTCTGCACAAGGCAGGTTACATATCTAACTTAAAACTGCAGATTCTACTGCAGATTGACTACTATACAGCTTTTTCAAGCATCACAGCCAAGCTTCAGGAATGTCTGGGGCAGGATGTTCAAAGTTCTTCACCTACAAGTTAGACACTATGCAGCTTAGATGATTTTTTTTTTTTCATCAGGGCTCAGATTTTCCTTTTCCTTCAGGCTAGAAATCTCACTCTTTCGGAAGATGAGTTGCTTTTCAAGAATGTTCCCTTTGTTCTTTTCATCAACAAATATTTTACCATGAATGTTAAAGGATACCAAATTTGGGCTTTGTAGTAAGAAGCTGGCATACAGTCTGTGCATGGCCCTCTGCCACTGAAGAGGTTCATGAAGGTTCATGAAATGGGCCATTTAAAAATTCTGATTTTTCTCTTGGACAAGTTTAACTACTTTAAGCCTATTCTCATAAATAGAAAAATTAGGTCTTGTTTTTTTTTTTTTTTTTCAGCACTTAGATTCCCCAACCAATATGTCACATTTTATCGGGAATTGTAGGTCCTGCAGATAAGAGAGTCTCTGCCAGAAAGCATTTGCATTCTTAAGCCAAGGTCCTTCAGTTATCTCAGTTATGCACAATTTTATACATGAATAATCCCATAATGTTATTGATGATTTCACAAATATATCGTTAAGAGATGCTTTTAGATTATAGGAAAGTTCACTTGAAATAGGAAAACACTGTGTAAACATGGTTTGGTGTCAGTTGAAGAATCATGTTTAATCTCTCCATATTTAATAATTAACTGTTTCTGACTTTTTTTTTCTACCATTATAAACAGATAAAACTTCAAGTAGCTATTTGGAGAAAAGATAAATAATTGTAAAGGATTTTCAGCATTTTAAGTGAAATGAAAAACTTTAATGGATGTCAACTGCACGTCAGGCATCAATGGCTACAGTTACAAAAAATATGTGGTGCTGCCCTCCCAGTTCAGTCATGGCAGTACTGAAGCACGTGGCTTCTTTGATTTTACATGAAATGCTGAACTAAGGCCTGGTTTAGAAGGAAACTGCAGTAAAATGAAAGAGAAATTCTATCATAACAGCAAGTGCTTTATATAGTATTTCTTAGTTGGATGAGAGGCACAACTGGGCTGGAAGAGTATGGACTTGCACCTAAAATCTGAATTTTTTGCTTTTAAAAAGAGGAGAAAATAAGTTATCTTGTTCCTTCATTTCCATTCCCAACTTTCCATATCCTCTGCTCTGGCTCACATAATAAATACAGATTCTTTTTTATGTCTTACTATGAAAAAATAAAATTTTTCACTGAAGAACGTGAATTTATTAAACTTTGACTACTCTGAGCTTGTCCCAAGGTCTAAATTGTATGACATTTCTTCTTAGCTTATATGCAGAGGGCATTTGACTTGTCCTTCTGGAGCCTCACAAGGCTTTCAAAAAATTCAAGGGTCATACCTGTACTGGGATTGTTACACATGAACCACTGGCTTATTCTGCAGAAACCAAGCCACTAGCTGTTGAAAAAGAGGAGGTGGTGAGAGTGGTGATGCTGCGCTATTCTGGGCTCCGTCCCAACCCTTTTCCATCACTGGAATGATGGCATCCAGGGTGCGCTGCTAAAAGAGCTCCCTTTGCCCATTTTTCTAAAGCATAGCATAGGTTTGACATGATTGACATGGGAAAGGGGAGGGTTTCTAATTGAAAATCAGCAGTTAGAAGTCTGTACTTCTTTTTCAGTTGCTTAACTTTATTGTTTGTAACACAAAATTATAATTTGGAATTAACTGCAATTTCATATTCCTCTCCATACTTACGGGGGAGTCATGAATTTCCAGATTGATGTGCTGTAGGTCCAAAACCAAAGTGTTGCTGAGAGGAGGTTAAGGAAGTGGAAGATAAAAAGAAGGCTAAAATGGATGAGATTTACTAGAAATTAAAATGTGTCTAGGGAAGAGCAGCAGTGGACAAGGCAGTGTTTTGAAAATTCAGCATTCAGACTTAATGTTGACTGAAAATATTCATCTTACCAAAATCAAGCCTGTGGCAATGTCCTCTGTCTCTCTCTCATCTATACGAAAACATTCAGGAAACACAGTCACTCCTGCAATACCCCACATTTGCAAGACTTTAGATGTGGAATCTATTTCATCTATGCATTTATTTTAAAACTTGTCCACAGAAAAATGGGGGGCAGGGGAGTATACAAGTATAGAAAATCTAGATATAGATGTGCCATGGTCCAAAATATTAGATTCTTCTCTGAGGTGAGGATTCTTCTATGAGTTGAGGATTGAAACTTACTTCCAAATCTCAGTCTTAAAAATATCCAGTAGGATATCGAGGCTTAACTTCCCTCCATCCCCAAGGCCTGCAGACTCCAAATTTTAGGTCTTTGGATGTAGTGCAAAGTTTTGGGACACATAGGCTGAAAGTTTGCAACAGAAGGAAAATATAACAGGGTTGTTTTCAGCCAAAATGCCCTTTCTAACCAATTTTTGTATCATCTGTCTATCCCACACAGTCATGTTTCATGTAAAATGAAAGTTTTCTATTTCTGTCTTCTTCAAAATACCACAAGATGACAGTTGTACCCCACCTGCCCTGAAAAAGAAATAAAGAGCAGAGTTAACTATTTAGCCAGGTGCACCTCTTTCAAAATGCCTGTGGCAAGTGGACTAAGCAAACTAGAGGAAATATTTGTCAGAAGAGCCACCACTTCATAATCGTTTTAAAGAGTAACAGGGAACTGGTAGCAGTACCTAACTGCCTTGACATCAGGTTTCTTCTACTCCCTCATCAGTGAGAATAAGAGGGACAGTGTTCTGCCCGGCTGTTGGTAGCTGAATGGTGTGGATGCTGGAGCCTTTGAACATGGAGTAGGAGTCCTGCTGTTCTCAGACTCTTATTTCTACGCCTCTTGCACTGACGCTGCCCTTCATGCAATGAGTCCTCCCAGGTAACAAGTGCTTTTAAAAGGTAACGTCTTTGTCTTGTAAATTTTCAGCTGAATTAATGTTCATCTGTGTTACAGTACAGGTGTGTGAAATGCTCATGCCAAGAGGAAGGAAGAAGAGGATGAAGGGTGGATGATACGCTTCTTTTTGGAAGTAGCAGCAGTTCAAGCTATCTTATAGCTTAAGCTATCTTAAGCTATTCCACAAACTGTGGATACTGTTACCTGACCATTAGGAGTGATTCCAGAATTTGCCCTCAGTTTTGAGTATTTAGTGCATAACTGTGGAAAGCCACTCTGCTGCACGATGAAGCTATTACTAAAATTCAGAAACTAGTTAGTCAGACTGCAAAAAAATTCATGAGCTACTAGCTTGGCAAATCAGCTACTGCATTAGGTTAGCGTTATCATTATGTGAATTATTTACCTGCAGGTTTACCTGCATCAGGGATTTGCCCAAAATCTCAGTTGTTCCTATAACAAAACAGCACCATAGGAGACCCATGCTGGTCCAGAGGAGATATGGATCCTGTGCATATATATGTTCATGCCTGATCCCATGAAACAACTGCCTCCTTAGTGATATTATATTTCACATTTTGAGATGTGAGCTTTTACATCAAAACTTGTCCAGTGAAAGAGATAGGAGTTGTCTGTTAAGACTTTTCTTCCCTAAAGGTTTAAGGGGCTCTTAAAGTACAGGGAATATTTGTCCCCAAGTAAGTTTTAGTAAGCAGAGTCTTAATACATAATCTGGCACACAACCCAAGAGCTACTTCCTGTAGTAGCTAGTTTGTGGTAATGACATGTTATTTCTGTAGATTGTGTAAACTGCTGGCTCTGGTTTTATACTTCAATAAAATCTGTTTGCATAGCTTGTATTTCTCCTTTCATTACAATTAGGTTGACAAAAGTTCAAACAACAAAACTTTATTGTTCATGTAAGTAAAATAACCACTGCAAAGTAGAAAATGTTTTTAAACTAATATAACAAAAAACAATATAGCAAAACACTGCTAAGTTGTACTGAAATTACAGTGTACTTTAAGAAATGACTGATGTGCAAAGGAGTAACGAGTCCCATCACTTGCAATTCTGCCATCTCATCTACACACACTCTTCTTTCTTGTCTAAGTAAGTGGTGCATCACAGAGCATGAGGAAGAGCTCAGCATGGCTAAATTCTGGGATCAAACACTATAGATGTATATACATTCAAACTGTACCTTGTATCCTCTATTGAGACAGAAAAAAATCGTATTTTCATGTTTGTCTCTTCCACATTTACAAAAACGCTACAGACTCATTTTTTAGAGATTAAGATATGTATGAAGTATTTTAAAGTAAACCCTTACTAAAAATTAACTGGTAACACTGCTGCAGAATACGAACTCAGCTGGTGAGTTTCTTTGCAATTATCTTTACTTACCATGTAAGTGAATTGGCAGCAGTTTTGTCCAAGTAATTTTGACGTGAATGAAATATGATAAAGCGAACTGTTTATCAGTACTTAAATCCTGACTACTTTAACATCCATAAAACATTACACAAAAGTAGTACTCTAGTTTTGAGAGATGATCCAACATTTTCGGGGAAATGACCCTCAACTCCTGGTCTCCAGTTCCAAAGACATACATGTGGATACAAACTCCTTTTAGGTAGTTGAGATCAGGTCCTGGAAGAAGGTCTGGGAGCTGTAACTTGAACAGCTCCTGTTCTCTGACTGATAGGTGGAAGGCACCAGCACAAAGCACAGTGCACACAGTGAGGTTGGTATACAGTTCTGCATTTGATAGTTTGTGCTCAAAATGTGCCATAGCAGATAGCTGGCCTGCAGTGGCCTCTCCTGCCACACCCAGGCTCCTGCACATGCCTATTTACTACTTCCTTCCAAAATGTTAAATTACCCATAACTTCATTTCTATTTACAAAGCTGTGGGTTTTAACATTTTTTCCTACTCTGTATTTAAGATCAGCAAGCTTTACTAAGGCAATACCAAATTAACCCAGAATGTGTTTGGTCATTGGTGGCTTTATTGCTTTAGCTAATTTTAAAATTTTTTCCTAACGTTCAGTACAGAGTACTCTGGTGTGGCACTGGACAAAGGTGAGAAGCCCAAGAGAAACTCCTTCATCAGACAGGATACCTGTTTTAAAACCACTAGAGAGCTGTGGTGCTTCAATGTGCAAGATAGCTTTTTAAAAGGACAGTGACCGCATAGAGTATGTCTTATGCTAGTTTTGTCATCTACCAAGGTAGGGGAAGATCTGTTGGACAACCTAGAAGGCCATATGAAATCCTGACAATTTTTCCTTCAAAAATTTGCACACATTGTATCCCCTTACTTTCCATGAAAAGATGTCGAAGATTAGTGAAGCTGCTTCAATAATTTGTTTGAAAAGTGCCAGTTTTCTCCAGCTGGCACTGAACCACCTGCAAGCAATACAGCAGGAGTCAGCTTCACCAACCTCCATATCTAGGAACCACAACTGGCCATTGAAACCATCAAGAACAAACAAAAAGCAAGTCTTCTTTTCTGCACTTTCCCTGGGAACAGAAGAGCACCAAAAAGCAAACCTTTGATGACTCTTCACTACCACCAGTGTTCAGCATATCATGCAAATACCTAGTGGAGTATTTGATGAAGAATTTTTTTACTGAACAATACTATAACTTCAAGCCTAAAACTCTCAATTCTACAGTAACTATGCTTATGAAGATCATATACTGGAACTGGAAACTCTTCCCTCTCCCACAACTACAGGGTTTTTTTTGTTATGCTTTTCCTTGGAAGCTTTTTGTGTTCTGCCCTCCCCTCCCTTAAGTAAGAAGTATGTAACTATGGAGTAGCCCTCCACGTTCTAATTACAAGACATGTCCCAAACATTTTGTGACAATAAGATGGGGAGAAGGTAAAGAGAAATGAAGAAAAAAACAGCTGTGTAAAGCTCTTCTATGACTCTCAGATCTAACTGAGGCCAGAAGTACCATAGTGAGAACAAAAAAACCCCTTAACATTATGCTCAGTAGCCTTTCTTAAAAATTAAACAAATAAATAATAATAAAAAGACAGACAGTACTTCCTAAGCTAAGCCTTTGTTAGCAATGAAGCCAGCAGAACCTTCTGAGCAGTGATTAACAAACTAAATAATCCTTTGGGAATTCTCCCAGGACATCCAGCTGCTTGACAAAACTGTTCCAGTCTTCCACTACGATCCTGCAACAACAGTTAGGACTGAATGTGGAGATCACAGCTCCGCCTGGCAAAGGGATACAGTTCACATACCACTCACGACACAACTGTTTCAGCTACTCAGAGCCCTAAACCCTTCTGAGGAATCCGGAACTCAGAATCACCAGTGTAAGGCATATTTTTTACTACCTGCATTAGAAGTACAGGACTTGCTACCTTCCTTTCACATACCGTCTCTGTATTGGGCAGCGTTATTCCGAGTAATTAGCATGATACTGGAATGAGCTGAGCTTTTTACAGGATAGCTGACTTTCTGTATTTCAGCCAAGTGTACAGGTATTTTGCAATCACATTGCATATAAAGCCTATAAATGCAAACAGAGCCAAACAGCTACTAGAATATGTTTTCGAGATTGAAATTCGATAGGGATTCAGATTCCAAGACATCTCAATTGAAGATATGCTCCTTTTTATGACCTTAAAACTATTTGAAGCTTTCTAGGCCATGTGTCTGCCTCAAGCTGATGTTTTCAAAAGAAATTTCCAAAAAGAATGCAAGTGTGAAACTGAGGGAGAAAAAAACCTCCCATTTTTACTCACGTACAGAAAACCCCCTCTTAACGTATTTGAAAAGGCCTTTCCTTTGAGAAGAGAATTTGAAATTTAGTGTGAGAGTAGCCTTTGAATTAGGGATATGCCTTTTGGCCAGTTTTCCTATTGAACAACATAATAAAGCAATAAGCTTTTGAATTTCAAGCTGCACATGCACAGCAAAAATTAATAATAATAAAAAAATATATTAAGAACTAGAGGCTGGGTTTTCTGACAATTTTGTGGTGTCGGCAATGCTGCAGGTTGGTCCTTGCAGAATTCCTTCTATCTGAGGCAGCAGCAGGAACTACAATTCAGGTTGGGGCTCCACTGTGCTCCGTGCTCCCTCTTCTGGCACCCAGGCCCACGCCAAGAGCCAGCAGTAGCCTCGGGTGGGAGGGTGGGATGGGGAATGTTGAGAGCCTACAGCAAATGCATCCTTTTGGGTACACACCATTACTATTTCTGTCTTTATCAGGGATTTACACAGAGCAGAGAGTTTCTTGCATTGAACTGGTAGCCTCTAACGAAGTGCTTCTCATTTTCTGAGTTCCAGATCCGAGCCTCTGAAAACTAAATGCAGAAATATCCAGGAGCATCTACCATAATCACGCATTTTCATCACTGTAAGCGTTCTGAAGAACAGAGCATCCCAGCAATCTTGCACTAGGAAAGCCCTAATAATGCAGACAGGACCACAGCATGTACCCACAGTTCATGAAAAGCCTATCACTGAATTTAACACAGCTCTAAAGTTATAGCTAGCACTCCTATTGTTGAACGACCTCCACCCTCAAGTAACCTGTACATTACATTCATTGAAACTGTGCTTTGATTAAATGAAAACCAACCCAATTTAGCAGCCATTCTTTTATTGAAATGCTCAGTGCCTTAGCTTTCTCAGCATTATAGTGATGATAATGCTACTATCTCAGAATTTTTGGGAACTCATTAGTGTGAGCATTCGGATACTCTCCTAATGATTATTCTAGGAAAGCCTGTAAGAAAAGCAAAAAAAAAAAAAAAAATCTATATTCAGATAAACATTTAACACAGATACAGAGGCATAACTTTTCTCTCTCTAATTCTGTGAGCAGTTTCCACCTCTAACTGAAGGATCATGCATTACAAAAAGCGATCATATAATTAAAGACTATCATAATACACATACGTGATGTCACACAGATGGAAAACTTAACCAACGAGCGCTGAATTCTTCAACCTTAACTGTTATATATGTTAAGTTTGTATGTAATTATATATATACTTTTATGTTCAGTTGAAGACAAAAACTATTAATAAACTTTCGTTTAAAGTCAAGAACTCTTTGACAGATAAAGAAATAATAAACTGAATGTCCATGTATTTTCTTCTACAAATAAGTAAATTGATCCTGATACGAACTTGATTGCAGCTAGTTACCCAAACAGGAAAAAAAAAAATAAAACGTCTTTGGAAGTTTAATTGGCATATTTTGGCAAAAGAAGATGATTCCTTAGCACAATACTTAAATATCATGGGGAAATTTGCACTATCAAATATGTACTACAATTTCTGTAATAGTACTGCAAACATGACACAAACACCTGGATTAAGGACACACACCTCCATTTTCAGAAGTTCTAAGTGCAACTAATTCCAATGGAGCACTATGCAGGCCCTGTAATAGCTTGGCAACCTTTCTAAAGGAAAAACTCTGACATTATTTAATTCTCCCAAAGCAAAGGGAAGAATGAGCCTGGACTTACTAAAATAGAGGTAACAGGCGAAACACAATTATTCTAAGAGTTTTATTCACAGATACACTTACTTTACTTTTATTGTCTTGTAAATCTAGCCAAACCTGTAACAATAAATAAAAAAATAATCTATTTTGACTTTGCAAAGTAACACTGGAGGAACATGGTGAAGGATGAAATAGGACAGGAAGCAGCTTTATTCTGAAAGACCATACTGTAAGCTTAGGGCACTGTTGTTTATGCTGGGGAACTTAGTACACAGAGTCTGTGCACAGCACGCAAGTCACTGGAAGTTTGTGTTCAAATAATTGGAATAAAATATTTAGAACAATAAAGACTACAAATCAAGCATGAATAGCTGCAGGAATATTCCCGAATCAGAAAAATATGGAAACAAACTGTACCATAACTGTAACTAAGGAGATCTGTATCTGAAGTCACCTGTGACACTGCTGAAAGCACCTACAGGGAGTTGCCCCACTCAAAATTATCAGATTTTTTCCTCCCTTGATTAAGTCTACATTTCCTTTCATCTCCCTTTTTTCTTCCTCAGCAAGACTGCAAGGATTCTTCCAGGTTCTCACTGTTCTTCAAAACACGCTAGTGAGTCTTCATGGAGGCTTGAAGAGACCTCTCCCTCGGCCTGCAGTTTCCCCACTCTGCACACAAGCTAGATAAGGACAAGGCTGAGTAGACCAGCTTGCGTAACACATTTGAACACAGCTACCCCCAAATACCCACAGGATGCACTTCTGCCTCTCATTAAAGGGTTAGGGGATTATTCTCACTTGGCTCTAAACCATAATATGTGCATCTCGGCTCAGAATGAGATACTAACCCAGCTCCGGACATCGACTGCTCTTCAATGTAGGGACCCTGGGAGCCTTGGAAACCCCAAGATCAAGAACTGATAGAAGATACAGGAGCATATACGCACTCCATTTCTGCTACCTTTTCCTAAGCAACTTACGTTGCTTTCAAGGAGAGTTTGCAACAAGATCCTGGTAAGAGAGGTCTTATATTAAGGCTCAAAATGCAGAAATAGTAGCAGCCCAGACTAATAAACATTTTTATAACATCTGGAGATTAACAGTCATAGATTCCCCCAAGAGCTTCAAATGCTATCATGTTACTGCAAGCAACAGGAACTGATACTCGACTACATTTGATAGCCCTTTTAATGTAAACAACTGCAAAAACTGTTTCTCATTAGCTTTTTTCTCAATTATGTTAGACACTGTAGCTAAAAGCCTAAGTCTTATGTTTTAAGTGTGATTTTCAAGTTAGGTGTCCCATCAGCATTGAACCAATACAATAATATTGAGGGCGCTTTTTTTTCAGTTAGTCTGATAGTAAAAACACTTCCTTTTATTTGGGCAGTACAACAGTATTCAATATGATGCCACCTATCTATCAGCAGTCTTTAAGGCCAAATCTCCAGATTAGGCAGATCAACAGACACACTGAGAATTATAATTAAACAACAACAAATTTTCTCCTTTCAAAGTGCATCTGTGGGTTCTCTCTGCTTTAAGTTCTTATTTTAATAGACTGCCTAGTTTCAGCGCTATTGATTAGTATTTCTTTTATTTACCACTTAAGTTTTCAGAAGTGCTTTTGCAGTTCAGATTACACTGAAATGCATAAACTGTCACATGTATTGTCTGTCCACACATTCACAGTTGCACAAACTACTTCCCTTTTCATTTCTGCTTATATAAAAGCTAGGTAAGGCAACTGCTCACTCAGAGAAATTTCTACATAATTTTAGCTACTGTTGACTGTCAGTTGAATCGGTAAAAATAGAAAAATGAGACAGTAATACTCGACAAGCAAACACTGCTGGCGAATCTGCAATACTGAGAACTCTCTTACTAGTAGGATTTCACCTACTAGTAGGATTTGACTTCTAACAAATATTTTGAAGTTACTAGCCTTGGTTTTGCTTTAAGTTATCTGGACCTTCCCCATCCACGTGTGGCACCATAACTCTTATGCTACAAAAAGCCTTCAAGTCTGAGCCAAATTTAACCTGATCATTTCTTTATTTCTGAGCATGGTTCCTTTTCAACATTCAGAAGAACTCTCTGTGTTTTGCATCTCAATCAAACTTTCACACATTCAACCAGAAACATGAATCACACTAGTGCTATTTCGGGGAACAGGGTACAGCTATAGTGGCAGGGGGAAGTGTGCCATCTACCAGATCACTCAAATACAGAGGGAATAACAAAGTAATGTCTGAAACAGGTAATTTACTAAGTGCAAATATATTTTTTCTTTGTAAAAAACTTGTACCCATTTGCTGTCAGGAAATTCATGACTGTTGTGCTAAAGATCAATGCTCGTTAGAACACCAGACGTTTTCTGCCATTGAAGTCCTAATCTTCATTACAGTTATAACTTAAAACAGCAAATACTTTTTGCCAGCGAGAAAAGGATATGAATTTGGTAATCTTCCTAAACTTACTTTTGAAGTATTGCCAACCCAGAGTGTTCAGAACACAAGAGTCAAGACCTAGTTGAGAATCAGGATTTCAAAAGCACTGCAGTTTTGAAATCAAATGGGAGTGCATTTATGTATTTATTTTTACTTCTCTTTCAGCTGCATTTAGGGTTTTCCTGCTTTGTGTTTCATACTTCATTGCACAACTGAAAAACCCTCATATAGATGATCATAAAATTCAATGGCTCCAAAAGCTAGACCTTTGTGAAGAACAGCAAGTATTAGAAAATTACAATAATTACAGATAATATTTTAAAAAGTGTTTAATCAAATTACTTGGTTATTTTCAACATTGTTTATGTAGCCCAATTTTCCTTCTGTTTTATTTCCTAAGTAGTAATACCACAAAGTTGAAATGAGGAAGGTGCACAACATGTTGGAAGATTTAGGAGGGAAGTGTCCTAAGTCCTTTAAATAAACAACTTAAGAAGTTGGTTCTTTTCAATGTAAAAGCATTTTTATTTTAAGTATTATCTAAGCCAAGCCTTCTGGAATATTTAATTTCAAGTAACTGTAGTAAAAATTGTTTGCAAGTGTGCAGAAATAGCCTAAAATACTGTACACCCATTTTCCCACCTTTGCTGTGCTGTTTAGCATTTACTTTCATGCGTAAGACCTTTTACTCATCATTTAAGAGTGTACCACTGAAGACTAGTCACATACGGTCTACACTAGGTAGCACAGTAAAACATCATGAAGAATTTTAAAATATTATTCAGTAACAAGAAGTAGGATTAATAACTAGCTCAGTAAATGCCCCTTGTTGAAGTGCACGTTTGTCACAGCAAGCTATCCAAACAGTGAAGTCTTTAGCCCACCATATACTATTAACTCCAACACTTTAACATTTTTTATTAGATACAGTTGAGCTGTTACTCAAATTTGCCAAATTTGGCTTTCTGACCCTTTCTCCTCTACCAGATGTTCATTCTGTATTTCTTGTGTTTATTTTCAGATTGCACCTATATTTTACGCTGCCTGCAGTCTTGAGAGTGACTTTACTGGATTCTCTACTCCATCTAATAGGCTGCATTTTCAAAAAACACATATACAGCACTTGCACATACATACAGATAAAATTAATTTCAGTTTCTAAGGATTTACCGTTTACTGTTTAATATAAGTAGCATACAGCTAGTGATACGAGTTACTCTAAACAAAATATAATGTTGCCATAATTCAAGAGCAGCACAAGCACAAATGAAAATGGAAGTTAGCAAGAATATTTCACCCACCAGAAAGCAAATGCAGAGTTAGTGGCACAGTGACAACAGCAATTGTGTCCTGCTCTCTGTAGAGCAGCAATATGGCAAATAGGTATTAAGCACAAAATTAAGTATGAAAGATTCAAGAAAAAAAAATTGAAACTGCAACACAGGATACAGCTGCTAGAACACAACATTCACTTAGCACAGCTATACTTAAAAAAGCCTCTACCAATAGACAGACAAAATATCCCTCACTCAACCAGAACCAAATAGTTACAATTCAGTTACTGGATCTGCCTGTCTGCAAGACTTCCCCAACACAACATTTACACACCAAAATTCATTGTGTATGATAGCATTTATAAACAGTGTATAATACTACAGGTTTTATTTTACAACTTAAATAAATTCAAACGGTATTGAAAAGTACTATACAGAAATCAATAAAAGGATTTTTCCCTAAACAGTAAGATTTTTTTCCCTTTTCCCCTACGTTTAATCTCTGACTCTTTAATATGCAACAAGGTATTTCATAAATCCTTAATATCAAGGTAATTTTGGTACACTTAAAAATTACCACTTCCAGCAGAAATAGGTCATCTCCTTTATTTAATACCATTAAAAAGCATGCAAATTAAGACAAACCAGAAAAAAATGCACAAACCCTTTCTCTACTTCAAAAAAGAGGGGAGCCCTCATCAACAAAAAAACAACAAAACCTATGGTGTAATACTAAATCATCTTCACAACCTTACACCAGGGTTTTCCACCTGTTTCAATTATAAGTCGAATAACGAAGCTATAAGAACCAAGACATCGTTAATGTACAACAGTAATTATTACCAAGATGGCATCACAAGATCAGAGTCCAATACAGACATTTTGTACCTTGGTGCTGGATAGTGTTACTTGAAGCATCAGCCTAATAGCCGGTTTATTCATAAGGCACGCACTAAAATGAAACAAACAGTAATTAAGTGCTACCAGTGACCTAGTTAGCTACACAACGAGCTCGATCGTCCTGTCACTTATTACAGGTTCGCCGGAATCCGACAGGCACTGCCCCGTGCGCCCGTGCAGAGCGGGAGCGGAGCGGAGCGCAGTGCCCCCCGCACGGACAGCCCCGGGCTGCGGTCCGCTCCGGGGCCGCCCGCCGCTCCCGCAGCCCCCGGATCTCCGCAGCCTTCGGATCTCCGGGAGCCCGGCCCCAGCGAGAGCAGCGCCAAGGCCGCCTGCCTCGGCCTTCGCCTTCCCCTCCCCCGCGCTGCAGCTCCGGCAGCTCAGTGCTGGGATAACGCAGCCTCTGACTCGCTCGCTGCTCGCATCCCCCTTCACCTCCCTCTCCTCCCTCCCCCAACGCGCGCGCTCGATAGAGAGTCTCCTCTCGGCGGCGGGAGGGCGGTGAAATCCTCCGCTCTCCTCCCTCCGCGCTCCGTAACGCGAACGAGCCGCCGCCTTCTGTTCCTCAGCCGCGGCCAAGTCGGCGTTTGTTGACAGGCTCTGCCGGGCACAAAATGGGGCTGCCGCTTCCATGGGCGCCGCCATTTTGTGAGGAGCTGCCGTGCTCCCTGCAGCAGCCGCAGCATCAGTGGCAGCGGCCGCGGCAGCCCAGGCGCGCCAGAGAGGCGGCCGGGGTCTGTGTAATGGTTGAATAAAGTGACCCCATCTAGGGAATCCCCAGCTGACAGTTACGTAAGGGACCGTGCGCAATTGCTGGACTTAGCATGGAAACCCACCTAGTCCTGCTACGCAACTTGCCTGTCCTCCCCTCTTCCCGCTCTCCTCACAGAGCACCCGGGCGAGCAGTGACTCACCTGTGCCGACCGCCCCTCAGCGGAGGGGAGACCCCCTGCTTTTACGGAATTTTTAAGGCATGATTAAGAAACACGTCCCTCTTGGAGGGAGATTTAGCTGCGTATGTCTAAAAGAGCAGTGTAGCCCCCCAATCGCTTGTTTTAAATCTCTCTCATTTGTATTATCCTGGCTTTGGTGCTGAAATAGCAGAAGCTGAGTGTCAGAGACAGGAGCTGCAGACCAGGATCTGCTGTGGGTCTAATTTTAGAAGGGGGGGGGGGGGGGAGAAGACTGTTAATGCTACAGTGAATAAGACACTATGCATTTCATACTCTGAAATGCACACACCACCACTCCATCCAAATAGAACAACTTGCAATGCAGAGCATTATTTTGAAAAAGAGCTATTTCTCGCCCCCCCCCAAAAAAAAAAACCCTGTGAACCCAGAGGCAATCTTATGAAGCATCTTACTGTATCTGTCTCTGTATTCAAGCTGCAACAGCACTGAAGTCCAATGGAAAAAATATTCTTGGAAAAAAAAAGTTTTTTTTTTTCTGAAGTTAGTAGAGTAAAAAGGAACTATAGTTTTCCTTCTTTAAGTGTTCACTGGGGGCCATAACGTGCCATTGATTTTAAAAGACATCTCCTTACTGACTTTGAGTTCTGCTTAAAAAAAACCCTATCCTATAGGCCCAATCTGGCCTTGAATTTCAATGTACTAGTTTTGAGGGGCAAATATTCTTTCAGAGTCTCTTAAACTGGAGCAAGCACTCACCTGCGCCTCTGTTTGCGTGCCAGGGAAGGACAAATGCCCACCTGGGTACTGCTTGCTTTACCCGAGGAGCAAAGGTTTGATCGAAGACACCCTTTACCCCATTGGCCCTTTATTGCTCCTGTTTACCCCTGGTGGCACCAAGCTTCACCATGGTTGTCGTGCAGGTCTTTCCCTGGGCTCCCCTGTGGAAAGCACGTCAGGATTTGAATGTTTACAAACACTGCGTGCACCACAGGCAGAGGGCAAGCGGCCTGCAGTGGCACTGGGGGCTACTGCCCATCGAAGGTGGGGGCCAAGACCCTCCCCTCCATTACTTTTGTGCTGCGTGTTCCATTCGTCAATGCACAGAAATGTATGGGCGGCTTAGACTGCATCCAGCAGTCCTGAGGCACTTTGATTACAGGCCTTAGTATCTCCAAGAAGAAAGAAGGAAAAAAAATATTTATGGAGTAAGCCACAGCTCAGGCCCCTGCTGGCAAAACCTCTTCAGGGCACCCCCTGCTCGGGGAAGCGCTCGGTATACTCCTTTGGGGAGTTTTAAAGCCCTCACGCCTCAAAATGAGGGGTTCCTGCTGCTCCCCCCGCCCCCGCCGTGCCATCCGGGGCGACTTCCTGCCCTTGGAAACACCTCGGTCCGGGGGAGTCGGAAAGTTTTCTGAAAGTCTACATCCACCAGTGCCCCCTTCGGTTGTTGTTTTCTCTCCCCTTGAACTCAGGGCGTTGGGTTTAGTCCAATTAAAAAATTCGGCCCCGCTTTCCAAATCCACCTTTCCCGCCCCCCCCTTCCCCCCCCCCCCCCCCCCCCCCCCCCCCCCCCCCCCCCCCCCCCCCCCCCCCCCCCCCCCCCCCCCCC
>NW_020955567.1:619756-653288 GCF_003031625.1 Empidonax traillii | reverse complement strand
TGAAGTTTGCGGCACATTGCAGATGAGCCCTTAGCGGCGAGAGGAGCCTATTGTTCCCCGCCAGGAACTGCTTGCTGGGGCTGTGCTGGCTTTTGCCTTTGGAGCTGCCTTCTGCAGTACCGGCAGCGGCCTCCGGGGCCCGCTGTGTCGCGCTCTCTTCCAGGCAGAAGCACGGCGGCCTCAGATCTTTTTGTCTGAGCGAGAAGAGAAGTGAATCCCGCTGCCGCCGCCACCGCCGCCGCCGCCGTAGCTGTACAGTGTGTGTGTGTAAGGGAGCGAGCGAGGGAGCGAGCGAGCGAGGGAGGGAGATCGCATGGAGCCGCGGCTGTAACACACACACACTGTCAATACCTCACTCCGGCTCCCCCCCCGCCCCACCACAACAGTAACCCAATTCATTGTGTGATCCAGCAGCACCATGTTGAGTCTCATGTGCAGGCTGGATCGGCTGGGTTTGTGGTGCTGAGAGAGGCAGCAGCCGCGGGAGGAGGAATTTACTGAGAGGTGCCCCTCTCCCTCCCTGCCTCTTCGCCCGTGTGTTGTGTGGAGACAGGACTCGCAATTACCACACTCTCGGGGCTCCCTTATTCCTTTTAAACTTTTTTTTAAACAAGCCCCTCTCCATGGCTGATCCCCGGCCGAGCACGGGCACCTGGGTCTCTTAAAGACAAGGAGGAGCCGGGGATTGTTGTTGTTGTTGTCGGCCGTTTTTTTTTTTTTTAATTGGATTTTTTTTTTTACGAGAACCTTTTTTATTACAAAAATGGCAAATTCGACGGGTAAAAACCACGCAGACCAGCGGAGAAAGGGACTCGCTTTCCTGGACGAGCTGCGGCAGTTTCACCACAGCAGAGGGTGAGGAAAATGGGGAGATGGAACGGGAGGGGGGGAGGCTTTTAAACCGACCAGATCCAACTTCCAGCCCCTTCCCTGAAGGACACGGCAGCCCTAGCGAGGGGAGAAAAGGGGGCAGAGCTGACAAGTTGTGGTGTTTTGTGTGTATCTCCTTTGGCAGGTCTCCTTTTAAGAAGATCCCCGTGGTGGGTGGGAAGGAGCTGGATCTTCACGCTCTCTATACCAGAGTCACCACTTTAGGCGGATTTGGGAAGGTGAGTGGAAGTTTTAATTTGGGTTTCCCTCCCACTAACCTCTTCCCAAAAGTCTCCTCTGACCCCTGGGGGTGGCGGGGGGAGCCGGGGTGGCCGGGAACCGTCCTATTTAAAGCCGGTTATAGAAGGTGGGGGGTGGAAGGAGGAAGCTAGCAGACAGGCAGGTTGGTGGCTCGGCCTTGTCGGCGGAGCGATGAACGGGGACCCGGGGGTACAGCGCACACCCCGCTCCTGCCTCCCCCGCCTCCTCTGGACCCCCTCGCCCCTGCCCCCCTCCCCACGGCAACGCGAGGGGGGAGCAGGGAGCTGCGGGCGGCGAGAGGAGGCTTCTTTCGGCTGTGGTGGCAGCTCTGTGCGTGTCTCTCTCTCTCTCGCATAGGGAAAGACAGAGAGGAGAGAGAGTCTGAGTGCAGTTTTAGTGCAACTCAAAATTAGCGGGCATGTTTAACATCGATAATCGGCACGGAGCATGGGCTAGGGAACGATCCTCGCAGCCGGGGGGGGGCCGGGCGCTGCCCTCCGAGCCCTTCCCGGAGAAAAATAACAAAAGGGGCACCCAAGACGGTGTGTAATCAAATAGCCATCTTTAGGCTTCAAGGCTGGGGACAGAAATGTAGGCCTCAAAAGAAAGGCCTCTCTGTGTCTGTGAATCTCTGTTGGGGGGACCCCCCGGGCCGGCGCCCCCGCGCCCCGCAGCCCAGGGGGCGCCCCCGCAAGCACTTCCCAGCATTATTTTAAACTTCTTTGGGTTTTTAACGGACCGCGTTAGGATTTAAAAGGGGGCGACAGAGGGACTCCCGATTGGTTATTGTCCAGGCAGTAAAAACAAAAACAAACAAACCCCAAAACAATACTAGCCTTCCCGGCCGTCCCCCCAGAAGAAAATTATGTCTATATTAAAAAATAAATGTATTGAAAGACCCGTGAGAAGCAGGATTATTCCCGAAGGGTGAATACTACCGATTGTCAGTAAAATACATGATCTGAAATCCCATATACATTTGTGCTTGTTTATTTTTATATATTTATCTATTTACTTCATTGCAGCATGTGTTTTTTTTTTTGATGTTCGCTGTCAGCAACATGTTTTTGTGTACGTTGTGTATCTTGGCCTGTGTGTTGTTTTTGACAGGTATCAGAGAAGAATCAGTGGGGAGAAATTGTAGAGGAGTTTAACTTTCCCAGAAGTTGTTCTAACGCTGCCTTCGCTTTAAAACAGTATTACTTGCGGTGAGTGCTATCAAGCTGTTGCAGTAGTATTTTTGAGTGTGAGGTTATATTTGGTTTTCAGTGTGTGCAATAATAAAAATATCCCTGCTCTTAAAAAATGCTATAAAATAAAGCAGAAGGAACTTGAAATTTCCTACTGGTCTGGAGCAGTGATCAGTTAAAGGTGATTCTGTTTCTTAGTTATTTTGATTTTATATCTGCAAGCGTTAAACTTTGAAGGGGTCCCAAGTATACAAACAATATATGTCAGAGACTTTTTTTTAATTGTTTTAGAATGACGATTCTAAAGGACTGTTACTAAGAGATCATGTTGTAGTTATAGAAACTTAGGTTAATTTTTGGAGCACTGAAATGTGTTGGTATGTGTAAACTTGTTTACTACTTAGATGAATGAAAATGCATCTGCAGGAAGGTAAACTGCTTTGGATAAATTATATTGTTGTCAATTACTAGCAGCATGTATTTTTTATTTTAGAGTACAAAGAGCTAAATAATTTTTTATTACTTGAAAAATAAATTTCTGCAGGTTTTAAAAATAAGTTTGTATTCCTTGAAATGACACAGGTATTTTTTTGTAATACAGATTATTTTTCAGTGTAGCGTGGAGTCCATATTTTATATTTTAAGTTACTGTGTGTGGTACTATTCAGTTACTAGATTACTTTCTCAGAATATATTTTTTATTAAGTTTTGATGATTATTTTGGGGGAGAAAGATTTTTAAATGATTGTGTATCTAAGTATTTTAGATGCTGTTTGTAGAGATCTGTATTTCATTTAGAAGGGAGTTTTGTAAACATTGGTTAAGGAATGTAATTTTCTGTTTTTGCATTGTAAATATGATTTTTTTCATTGAAATTAATTATAATATAGGTGTGCAATATGTACAAAAGATGTATGGACTTCTGGATTTCTGTTTTGGTGAGCTGAGTACACACAGGCTTTATCTGTTCTTAGTTGGGCCTTCTGAATTAGGAAATGCAGTAATTGTACAGGTGCACTTTCTATTGGTTGTCCTAGATTGACTTCCAGCTTGAAGCTGTGGAGTTCGTAGCAGAGTGGAGCAGTTATTGAGTTACAGTGATGTCTAAAAAACCTTAGTCAGATATTTGTAGTTACTGAATTTTTCTTTTTTTTTTTTTCTTTTGTGATGACGTGATTGCGTTAAGATCCAGATTAAGAAATTACTGTTGTTAATATTTTTAGCAAAGTTTATGATTGGTAGCAGGCCTAGGCCTAGGAATTAAGTGGGAAGCTTGCTTTAGGATGTCCCTCCCTGTTGTTTTTTTTAATCTCCCCCCCCCCCCACTCCAGTATTAAGGTAGTGTTGCTGAAGATTTGTCAGATCATAGAAAGCAATTATTTCCTTTTTGAATTTTCCTGTTGGACCACATAGTCTGTTTCTTGACCAGATTTTACATATAATTTGCAAAATGATATTTTTTTGATTTTTTTTTGTTTTGTTTACCCTTTCCTTTATGTTTCTATATATTATAAATATTGGAACAACACTACTTTTTGCAGAAGAAGATTTTCATATTTGTTTTCATCTTATTTTGGGAACTTTTATATGCTGGGACAGTTAACACAATTAATGTTAATTTAGTCTTCTAATAACTATTAATTTTTAATAAGATATTACTTTTAAAACTAGAATCAGACATACAAAAATGTTATTTTTATTATTGGCATGCTGATATTGACATTATTTGAAATATAGTGGAAAAAATATATAAATACAAATAATTGAAAGGGCTTTTCCTTATTTGGAACTTAGGACAAAAAGTTGGTTAATGGTTAAGATGAAGAATCTTTAAAAATGTCTTACCATAATCTCTGTGATTTACTTAGGCCATTCTGAAATAAGCTATCAAGGTTGTTGGTTTTGGGATGGACTGGTTTTTAGTGGTAATTTTATTTTTTGTTTGGTTTTGTTTCTTCTGAATTGCTGCTTTGCTCATGTTGCTTCTCACATAATCTGAGTTGGATGTCAACTGTTTCCCAGCTGAGTTCACCTCCTTTCATGTGCAGTAGTAAGACTGTATGTACATGTCTCTCTGCTAGGTTAGCATTTGTTTAGCTTTAACCTAGAAGGTTTAAGGGGGATGGTATCTGGTTCTAGGGAAGGAAAAAATACTTTAATGGTAAATTTGTTATAAGAGTCTAGATTTGTCTGTGTTGAGAACATAACCTGAGATTTCTTACAGGGCTGGATTGTCTACTGCAGTTTTTGAACTGCTGAGCAATTACCCTTGGAAAAAAAAGTGTTCCTCGTGAACCTCAAGTATGACTATAATTTTGGCCTCACTACTGTAATGACTTTGCAAACAAAGTCAAATTGAGGCCTATCAACTTCTGTATCAATTTTTGTCCAGTTGTGTACATATGTACTGTAAAGTGAGGAATCTACTTGGCAGATGGGACCCTCTTGAATTCGGAGGGATTCAGTGGTGTGCACCTATATGAATTAATTTGCAGATTTGGATTTGGGATGGTTTGTCATTAAAGTTGCTTCTTTCTATGAAACTTCTGGCATAATGGGTTCGCTGAGATGAGATCTCAAGCTACATGGACCACTTGCTAATAATGCTGTCATTTTTACTTAAAATTACCATGTAAACAATTGAGAAAGTTGAATTACTTGTATGAGCTCAGTAGTCCTGTTGGCTTGATCAAACTGAATATTTTGCGAAACAGTCATTGGGATTTTTTAGGCAGTTGGGAAGTGGTTTTTTTCTGTTTAAATAATTTCCATTTTGACTGTTGTGGAATTTTGCTGTGTGTCTTTGGGAATGTATAGTAGGCTCCATTAAAGAGGAGAATTGTTTAAACTTCTGATGTAATTCCGATGGGCTTCATGATTGGTGGTAGTTGAATATATGATAGCCAATCTTATCTACCCCTTCTCCCTTGCACTGCTCTCCCTTTTCTCTCACTGAAAAAAGTTATTTATAATAGGGAAAGTCTGAACCATTCAAACTTTGTGCCTGTGTTGCTTTGAGCTGTCTGACAGGTGAAGTAATTTATGCACTGTGGTTCATAGTGAGCAGTCAAAAGCCACGGTGCTGATAACCATTGATAGAACTGTACTTGTTAATGTAGTTCTGTAAGTCTTTACAGTGTCAGAGACTGTGATCCCATTGGATGTAGTGCAAATTAGACATTTCATCTCAATTGAGGTGAATTAGTAAAACATTTTCCAAATGCTTCTCTAAAGATTATTTTATAATGGTAATGAAAATATTTTAGTATGGGGTCATAAATGTAAACATCAGGAATATGGGCCTGCTTTTATGTTTTTGTTAGTAAACATACAGTAGGTAAAAGAAAGCTAACATGGAATATAGCTTGTTTTTTATGTTAATAGTTGATTAGGTTACAGTACTACAAAGAGTTGAGCTGATATGACCTTGTGTCAGTATAAGGTTCTGTTGGTTTTCATATGAATGTAAGCGATACATTTATATTTGCTGTGGGTCTTCATCTATTCTTGGGGAGAGACCTTGTAAAGTTAAATGTGTAAATGGAATATATGTAACTGAATTAGAAATTAGTTTGTTTTTTAAAGTATTTATGTACATTAAGATAAATGATATGAAAGGATTAGCTGTAAAGTAAGTATAAGTCTTAGTACTGCAGAGAACTGAAAGGTGTGTGTGTGTATTGTAAGCTTCTGGCAAAGGCAGCAGAAATTATTTAATACTAGTTAAGGTGAATAAGAATTTGCTGTTTTAAGTATTGGGGAGATAAGGGGAAGTACAAAGGAAAGAGGTCAGTGCGTAAATGAGAAGTTGTATGAAGTTATTATTAAGGCAAGCCATTATGCTGAATTTCCTGAAATTCCATATATAGTAGGATGAAAAACTGAGCAGTTAAAAATCAGAACCATATGAATGAAGTAGTTACTGATGACAAATAGAGGGGGTTCTTGAAAGATCTGAAGATATGTATAAGTAATATGATCTTTAAGATGCCACTAAAAAATTAAATAATAGTACTGATTTTGTAAAAAAAATAAAGGGGGAAGAAAAAGGAAGCACGAGCTCAAGAACTAGAAAAAAGGGATTCTGTTCTTAGTAAAATAGTGGCAGAAATATCAGGGAAACAATAATAAGCCTGGAATTTTCCAAGCAGAAATTACTTTAAGAGAGTTTTCCTTGTTATTCTTGCTCAGTGTTTAAAATTAGGATCTGATACTGCAACAGCATCTGCACATAGATCAGTGGGTATGGAGAAGTACAGGATTGGCTTATTTGCCAGATCTGATTGCAGGTTCAAGGCCCCAGTAAATGAAGAGAAAGTTGTAGCTATAGTAATATTTTACATCTTTTCTAAAATTAAAATACATCTCAACATATCATGTTAACAAATTATTTATGTATATGGATGGTTATCTGAATGAAAAATGGTTGAAAGACCATAAACAAAAATAGAATGAAGTATAAAGAATAGATTTGGTGAGTCACAGCAGTTTTAGGTGCTAAGAGAGTAACATCGGTGCTTACATATGCACGTAGTAATACAAGTTTAGTCATTTTAGGCTTATTTAGTGTCTACATTGCTTAACTTTATGAGAAGGTGAACAGTACACTTGCAGTATTAGCAGACAGTGAGAGCGAGAAGAGTTAAACACAAGTCAGGGCAGAAAAGAAAAGGTTATCCAAAGAAATTAGGCACACTGTTGGAAAATACAAATGAGATTTCGTTTGGAAAATGCAAGCTAAACCAGTTGAGGGACCGTAATCCAGAACAGGTATTCATTGTGAGGGAATAACCTGGAAAGCAGTATTGCTGAAAAAGGGATAGGAGTGATACCATGGGCCTGATAATCCTGTCAGTTGTGTGCTCCCAACTCCCTTTCATATGAAAGGGATTTGAGCATGCTTCTGACAGGAAGGACAGGCCCCAATTTGCAAGATGATATATAGACTTTGTAAAATTCAGAATGAGTTTTGGTTGAGTCTTTGCAACAGGTGGGGCAACTTAACAGAAACTTAGAGAAGAGCAGCAAAATATTAAGAAGGCTGAAGGGACTGACTGAATTTTTAAAAAAAACCCCTAATTTACTAAATAAATACATTTTGCTTAGCTA
The DNA here is from genome assembly GCF_003031625.1 of Empidonax traillii. Classification (NCBI taxonomy): domain Eukaryota; kingdom Metazoa; phylum Chordata; class Aves; order Passeriformes; family Tyrannidae; genus Empidonax; species Empidonax traillii. The sequence goes on along the minus strand of NW_020955567.1, from coordinate 645,858 downwards.
AATTAACATTTTGCTTGAGAAGGAGAAATTCTATCTTCCAAGCATCTTGAACGGTCTAAATACTTAAAAGAGGTATATTTTTAAGTAAAATAAAAGGTTGTGTTAATGTGTAAGCTGAGATGAAACTGAAGGAGAAAGTTCAGAACAGAAACACAGCAGCACAAAACCCCCCAAGATGTACCTGAATACCTTCTAGTACGAATAGTATGCCAGGTAGGGGGGAACCCCATACCACGGGTCATTCAGCACTGGCCTAGCCAGGAACTGATACATGTGCAACAGGTAATGAGCCAGGACTGGCAGAGAAAGGGACCAGATGACATTACAGATTTTGTCCATCCTTGAATAATGCCATAATGAAGGCTTTCATCTTGCATAGCTGCGGACTTCACCTGTAGAATCTGTTACTTAATTTTGTCCCAATTCCTCCAGTCATTGGAAAGACAGGAAACAAAAGCATGGATGACATTTTTATTTCTTAAAATTTTTTTTTCCTCCTCAAGACAAAAGTTGTAATGCATGTTTCAGTCAGATATTTAAGGCCATTCTTTTAAATCTGTAATGAGTGTTTTAGATAGTTTTAGTTGTACTGAATCATACAGCCAACATACAATCAAGATTAGTTACTGTTCATGCCGTAAAGCTTTATTTAGGGAAATTAAACATGCTGGTTGTTAAAATCTTAGAATGTCTCTCAATAGAAGTTATTTATTTGGATGGATGTTGTCTTGTCAGGGTTTCTGGGAATCTGCTTAAATGAAAACAGAACTTACATAATGCCACATTGCATTAGGCCTTACCTGAGAAGAGCAAGCAGCAGGTGAAAGAGAACATAGCTACCTTAAAATTGCTGTTCCTTACAGTTATGTTGCCATACTAGTTTACTATGTAAATGATTTTGGCCTCTATCAGAGTTTCTCAGCTTTTCCTTCAGAGGGTAAACTCTTCTTTATTGCTGCAAAATGTAGTGAAAATTATTGGGATGAACACTAACATATTTTCCTGATTATTTTCTGCAAGGTTTTTGTTAGAAATTACTTAAGTGGCTTGTGCTGAGCTGAAATATGTTCGTTTATTTGGGGAGGGGTGAATGTTGTTCTTCAGTTTTAATACAGAATTCTGATTGTTTGACTTGAAAGCTTATCTAGAAAGATGTCAGAACCAATAACCTAAATAGAGCAAGTTTCTGGCAACGTTATAAGTGTGGTGACTTCTGTGACCTACTGAATCTTCTAATAATTGGTGGAAACTTCTATTTGTTAAGACCATTTTTTATTCTTTCACTGAAACAGTATGTAAATTAAATTTATTAATATATTGTGGTAATGTTTTAAGTTTGAATAAATGGTAAGCATATTACAACAAGATCAAGAATTAATATTTGGAATGCAAGGGTATGGCTTCTTTCCTTGTGAATTGGAATAAGCCTGGGCTAAGAAATGCTGTTTGTTTTGTTGTTTTTCTTTGTGTAATTTTATTCTGGATCTAGTAGGCTTTAATTAGCATGCTTATTTGCAGTTAAATCTCAATAGGTAAGACTTTCATACTCTTTTTTTAAAATTATTATTATTTCTCAACCCCTTCCCCACCTTTCCCACTAATGAAATAGAGAAATACAATTTTTTAAGTTTTACAGATGACGACTAGAGGTACATAGAGGTTCAGGCTATTACTTTGTGAGTGCATGTCACATAAGAATGAAATTCAAATGCAGTAAAACTGGTGGTTTTGGGGGGTTTTGTTGGGGTTTTTTGTTTATTTTGTTTTCTGTATGGTTTGTGTTCTTTGTTTTTGTTTGTTTGTTTTGGTTTTTGTTTTTGATTCTTAATGACACTTAAATCCAGTTCTGACAGGCAAATTTCTTCTTCTTGAGCCTTAGTTGAACCATCCATAAAAGGAGGCTAATATTATTTACTGTCTTTTAAAAATGCTCTTTAATCAACAGCTGAGGAAGCACTGTTTTAAAAATAAAACAGGATAGTGTTATGTTCTGTGAATTGGAGAACTGAAAACTAAGTATGTAAGGTTATAAGAAGGAGTTGTTTGTGGTGGTGTTGTGTTTTGTTTTGCTCTGTTTTGTTTCAAAATGCTTTTTCAGAGTACTGGAGTGGTGTTTTGCAGCTTAATGGGACTGCTTGGAGTAACTGTACTACTAGTCCACATTAACTGAAGACACAGTCCATAGAGAGGATTGGTATAGGCCAGAGATCACATCACATTATATTGTTTCTGGTTATGAGTCTGATACATATTTTTTCAGTGGCCTTAGTTAAATAATTTTCCATCTTTTTATTCATATTTATAAAGTGAGTATGCTGATGTTTGTTTATCTATCTCACAGAGAAGTGTGTGACTGTAAGCTCTTTAATGCAGGGTTTGTATCTCTTCATGCTTCTATGTCATATCTTAAATATTTGAAAATGAATATAAATTAGAAATAAATGAGGAAAATAAAACTTTTCATAAGGTTGTTTGCCCTCTACACTGTTGAGAAGCAGGAAATATACCATAGATTCCTTAGGGAATAAATATACTTGGGATACCTAAGCAGAGAAATGTTGAAACGGTTGAAAGAAAGAAGCTTATCTTAAGGAAGGATAATAAAACAGCAAGATGGTACCCAGAATAGTGGGCTTAGGCTTTGCCTGAGGTACTAGATTAGTGAGCTAGGTATCACATCTCATATACAGTCTCCTTGGAGCAACAAGTTCAAGTCTTAAGCAGATCTGAATTACATTTTTGGCCATAAGACAGTGAAACTGAATACTCTACTTTTTGTTTTCCTGTCTCTAAACTGAATGTGCATGCATGTATGCACAGATGAACTATAGCAAGGCTATGCTGCGGGAGGGATCACGCACTATTATAATGAGTGGAGTTGTGTTGAATCATGCATTGGAGCATGTTTGTCTGTAAGAGTGAACTGTGTTCATACTATATTCTGTTGGTGTGGGAGGAGCAACTGTTCAGATTACGAGTATTTCAGAATAATTTACAGTGTTACTTGTCAGTCCATAGCTGCCTAAAATACATAAAAATTCCTGTAAAGTAAGGTGCTCATTCTGTTTCAGAGACACCTCACAGAGTTTGGTGGTCTTTTCACGTGGTTATTGCTGAAGTTTAGGTGGGCCATACTTGTGGCTGTTGCGTTCCTCCATCGTTACGTGCTCTGACGTCTGCTGGTTGGTTTCTGCCTCCCAGTCCAAAGGTTGCTATGCTTCCATGACAAACCATGTGCAGAGATTCTCAGCTCTGTAAATCACCAAATCACATGACTAACTTTGAGTAGCTCTGTTAAAGTTCTTTGAAGTGCTATAACAGCATGAACTACTGGGATGTAATGAGTTGGGGTAACTTTTTGTTTGGGATACATCCCAGGGGCTTCATTTAGCTAAATGAAAGTAGTTTACTTCGGGGATAAATCTAGCATGTTTTGAGTGTGTTAATAACTATTATGGTGTAAGACAGATGCAGAACTATTTGTATGGGTTTGTTTGATTTTTAAAAACTATATGTATATTAGAAGAAAACTCGTGGGAATAAGCTTAAGATCAGTTCTTCCCATACAAAATGGTTATTTTGCTCAGGAGTATCTGTCTTCTAGTGACCTCAACAAAATGATACAGAATCCATGCATTGACCAGGTAAACAGTGCCATGTTACAGAATTTACAGATGTCCTCTGTAATTTTGGGGCAATAGTACAGCTTTGAAACACTGTAGATTACAGAGCTGTTTCTTTGACACTTTTCACCCCCAATATCATCTGTGAAAACCTGGGAAAATTAAAATTTCTAGGAGTACATGTTCATATAATGCTACAGTTGCACAGCAAATAAGTGAAAAAATTAGGAATTGCTTCATGTAAGTATGAATGTGCAACCATAACTTTATTTCTAGAGAGTATTCTTCACAGCAGAGCCTTGTGCTTTCTGTGAGAAATGGGAATAAATTCCATGGCAGTATCAATCTGTTGTATCAATGTACACATAATTCTGACTCATTGTTCAATGTAGTAATTGATTAATCTTGATATTAGTTACCTCTAAAGGGGTTTTGAGTGTGCTTTCTGGGCATCATTTCTCCTCTGTCTTGCCTTCCATGGTGTTACCCACGTGGGCCAGTGGAGAAATCTTTTCCTTTGCTGGTAGACTGAGTGGGATTCATTGTTGTGATACTGTTTATCCTGTCTGTGTAACTCACAAGTCTTTCTATCTCTCATTCTCTGCTAATCATCATCTTCTCAATCTTTTGACTACAGGCCATAATTCAGCTTCTTTTCTGTGCCCCCTCCATGTCTGTACCCATTGACTGCACATGGCATATTTGCTATAATCAAATGAATTCCTAATTGTAAGAAAATTGGAGGGAAAAAGAAAGGTATATGTGGGTAAAAGGGCAGGAGGACAAAACACTAAATGTCAGGTGCCTAGCAACAGTAAAATACCAACTTTTACAGCAAAACTCTAATAGATTCTGTCGTATCTGGAAAGCAAATTCTGCATCTGTGGGCATGCAGCATCCACGGGATCCAGATGAATATCTAAAGGGTGTTTCACACACCTGAAAAATGTGTTTTCAGGTACTCTGCAAGACCTAGTCAGGCGCTGCAGCATTGGTGTACATTTTGCTTGTTCTTCCAAGGTCATTTTTGTAACTCTAAGATATAGAAATACAATTCTTTATATTTTTTTTCAGTGAAAATATTTTTTCTGAACACAGTTTTGTACAAGGGCTGCCCCCTGTAGTGAATTATTTTAATTGTATTTGAAGAATATACAGGGCAAAAACTCCCATAAAGTTTGGAATACTTTAGGTAAGTGAGGGGGGTTTTGTATGATTATGTTGTGGTTTTTTTTAAATACTTCAAATGACTATATTTCCTTCCAACTTTGCTGAACTTGTTATCCTGTTTAATGCCATGTGCTTCTCTGGTTATATAACATGAAGTTATTTATTAGAAAGGTGTTATGTTAGTCAATGCCTATGGTATTATAGTAAAAATGTAAAACGCTAGAAAATGAAAATACAATACTTGATGACAATGACTTCATCATATTTAGTATTTTTTCATTAATATGTCCTATAGTCAATATGCTGTTATCAGTAAAATATAGTTACATTCCTAGAAAGGTGAATTTTATCATAGATGAATGCAATTTTTTTTTTCTATTTAGATTTTTATATTAGGACTACACAAATCCCATTTTTCTGTAGTAGCTTTCATTCTCCTAATAAGCATTTTAATTGTATTGTAAACAGAGTTAGTCCAGCTGTTGAAGACAGTGCTTCATAAGATCAAAGAAGAAGGTGACTTAAAAATAATCCACTGTTTTGCATGTAACTGTAAACAAACACCCAGCTTTCCTAAGTGTACTGATACTTATCTGCATGGCTGTTTGTGTGCCATAAATGTATGTGCCTCGTAGAAAGCAAAAATATTCTGTTAGTTTTACAGTGATTTGGTGCTGCTGTAGGTCTGCTCCAAGAACTGTTTTTGTAGACTTTTGCCCATGTGGAATTGCCTCTAGGTTTGTGTAGGGAGAATTCATCCCTCTTAAGAGCTGGGGTGAAATTGGTGGCATCCTGTGTCAGTCCTGAAGTGTGCTTGTAAAGGTGAGGTGTGTAACATCTGGACCATGTATGTTAACACAAAATGTGCCTGCATTAGCAAAGCGAGGAAAGAAACTAAACCAGTGAAGTCCATAAAGATACATTCAAAACTTACAGATACTAAAATTGGTGTAGTGTTCTAATATTAGTTGTTTTCAGGAGATCTTTCCATGTAAGCAAAAGTTGCAGACTCAAGCTTTGGTGGTGGTTATGTTTTTAAAGAGTTTATTAAAGTAACAAGTTTTGGTTTTTATATGAGTAAATTAATTAAAGCTTGCTTTTCTTGATGGGAGAGCTTGTAAGCTAAGTAAAGAAAACAAAAAATTATTACAATTATTTCTTGTTTTCAGAAACTTACAGAAGAATTTACTTATTTGTATTATGATTTCACTGGTATAGTGTGATGTGTAGTATTGCTGACTTCCAGTACCCACAATATCAAAAGAAACACCCATTTTTATATTGTGGAAATAATGGTGTAAAGTTATAGGGAAGTAGACACAATGTAGATATCATTGTTCACATACCCTGTAACATACAGCAACAATATAAATGTGTAGGATTGTTGACCTGCTTGCCTTTCTAGAGGAATCTTTAAAAGGTGCCAGTACAGGATTCTTCTGTAGAGGGGCACCGGGTAGAAATGACTCTCAGGGCCATGTCTTTTTCTGGTTCAGGTGGTATATGTTTCCTATGGTTTGTTGCTTCAGAGACTTCATGTATTTCTTGACTTAGCAGCTACCCTTTGGGAAGACACACATCTCCTGACCAAGCAGCCAGCTGATCCAGATGTGCAGCTTGGAGGCTCCAAGGCGCATGGGTACTGCAAGGTTGCCAGCCTGGCAGGACTTTCCTTGGACTTGGAGTAGTCAATCAGGTACCGAGCTGGGAGGCACATGGTACCTCTGCCTCCAGGTGGGCCAGATAGAACACAGGCTGCTTCTCAGTCGCCTGTAGGCCAAAGGAGAGGGAAGACAAGGTGTTTGGAGGTATTTTAATGAGAGGGGAGAGAGGACCCTTTGTGCGTAGGTAGTTGAATTGCAAAGGGAAGGCATATGAATATAGAATGAGCTGGGTGCATTCATGCATTGGATCAGGAGACAGGAATGTGGGAATGTTGGAGAGAATGCTCGGCGGATGGGGGAGATACTGTAGCAGGAAAAGGAGGGGTTATGTAATCGAATGGTGATAAGTTAGTCTTTATTGGCCGACTCCCTCATTTAAATTGTTCACTGGATATTAATTGACTTGTGTCCCAGATGCTGGGTTGCTGCTAAGTGAAGACTGTCGTTTGTAAAGTACTGGGTTGCACCATCTGCTTTCTACAGGAAGTTCTCGTTTATTGGTACAAACCTTATAGTGGTTCTGCACTACCAGTGCTGCATGAGCAGAATTAATTTCTGTTCTGTTAGTTTATATTTTTCATTAACACTGAATTTACCATTTTCATTTTGGTTTAAAAAAGCTACCACCATCACAATTACTGTTACTTTTATCCTTATATTAAAATATCATAAAGGCATAAAATTGCATATAATCAAATAAAGGATTTTATTTGTTCCTTAAATAGCTTGCAGGGAGAAAGGTCTCATCTTGCAAAATATTTCTTCATGGGCATTGCTGCACTTAAGAATGCTAAGAAGGTTACAGTTTTGGTACAGTAAGCATTTCTTCAAAAGCTGTTTTCACTTTGAGAAAATTGCTAATGTTTACATGTATTCTGTATGTTGATTATATAAATGCATAAATTTTATATGTCTATATGGAGAAAGCTTATACAACTCTGGATGTTAGTTTAAGTTTGTGATAGATTGCATAGACTTCCTGTCGCGCTTGTAATGCTGCATATACGTTAAGAATGAATTATCAGTGAAACAAAGCTTTGATTCAAAAATTCTAGTACTATTTTTATACCTGCAGACACAAAGATTTGGAGACTGAGTTTGGATCTTACAGATGGAAGTAGTTGCAAAGTGCTGTTTCTTTTTGACAGTTCTTGATCATATGTGATACAAAACTGTTGCTTGTCCTGGACCTTAGGCTTATGTAACTTGGAAAGACAACTTTTAAACTCAACCTACTCTAAGCAAAATGTATAAAATGGCTATTGGTTGAAACTGCTCCAAGTTATGGAATGTAAGTTGTACTGATCGAAACAATTAGTGAGTGGAGGGCGAGTGAATTACTCAAAGATGTGGACAAACTGTATTTTTCATGCAACTCTGCAATTTCTACTATGTTAAGTGTTACCATCCAGCATTTTGATTCTGCTATGATTAGAATTTTTTTTGCTATTTATTGCTATTTTTACTAAAGATAATGTAAATTTGTGTTTAACAGTAGTTATTGCCACTTTCTTTTGAGCTGACAGCCACACTGATCTCTTCAGAGAATAAAAACAACACACTCTTTTTAAAGGGGGTACATATCCTACCTCAGTGCATAGAAGAGAGGGGAGAAAGAGCATTCTTGCTTGCTTATATGCATCAGAAATTATTGCTGTTATCTTAAATAGCAGCTTGTGGTATCCCTTTTCAAGCAGACAGTCCTGCTGTCACTTGAGTGGCTGCTGTGCCCCAGTAGTGATATGAGCTCTGCTTTTAGGGTTGTGGTGGTGGTGAGGGCTTGTGTTTTGTTTTTTAATTGTAGAGATATGCTTTCATGGAGGCCTGCATTAGGGTTCCATTGCTGCAGAGAGACAAGCTAGCAAATTCTGGTCTTGAATTGCCTAGTACTACTGCTGTTTATTTACTTATTTACTTCTAATCAAGTTTTGTAAGTTTTCCTTATTGCCTTTTGGTTAATCTTCTGTAAAGAGAAGCCTTTTTTTGTTTGGCTTCCTTTTCATTTTCTGGAGGTTGTCAGTCTTATGCAGGGAAGTTCCATTATAAACTAAACAGGAAGAACAACACAGAGAATATAGAGGAAAAGACTCCACACATTTAGACAAATATTAATTACTTAATTATTTTCCTCTTTTTAACTAGTTTTTACTATGGTAGATCAGGTTTCGTCACTTAAGTAACTTTCAGACCTCAACAGTTGTGTCATCTCCTTGGAAGTTATTTATAGATGGAGATAAATAGGGGTTTTGGCGTCAGTTTAATGAGAATGATCAAATTAGTAAAAAATTCAGAAAGTACCAGAGTAATATGTATGTGGCTAACAAATGAGGAAGAGAAAGATCAGAGGATCTTCGTTTTTAAATGGAGATATGTGATGATGAAAGGAGTTGTTATTTCTGCGGTATTTTCAAGAAGCTGAGTTAGGGACATTTTGCCAGGAGTTCCAGTACTCCTGGAGCAGGAGAGCTTTCGTAGTCAAAGGTTGTTATGTGGAGTGTTTGTGTGTATATAGATTTTATATGCAAAAAGCATAATATTTGAGAGAATATTATGCTCTAATGATTAAGGAGACAATAATAGATTATCATATGGAAAGTAAAATAGTAGAGTTCAGAAAGGGTAGTGCCAAAAGTTGCAAGTGTGGAGATGAGCAGATTTATGGAGTAGATTAAGTGCAGAGGAGGCTGAACTATGCTTGAAAACATTTCCCATGACTGTGAGAAATTCTTGTGTAATCAAGACATATCAAAGAAAACTATGGTAGTAGTATGAGGATATTTGAGAAAAAGAGTACAAATAGCATGAAATTAATAATAATTACACAGGAGATGTATTGGTGATTATGAGCAATATGAAATATTAAGCCGTTAAGGTTGAAAATAGAGTTAAGAAAGCAAAGGTAAAATGTGACATTGTTAGGACATTTTGTAATGTACCATCAGTAAGACAGCAAGAGAATCCTTAATACAGTTTTGGATCTTTTGTCAGAGAGGGAATGGAGAGGAATTTGTAAACAAATACTATTGAATTAGATTCTGCCAAGGCTCAAATCCTTGGTAAGTTGATCTCTCTTACATGGGGAACCAAAATGCCTAAGAAGATGATAAATTTCGGGAGCCATCTAGCAGGACAGTTGAAGCATTATTTGTGTTTATATTTATTTCCTTATAACCAAGTTAGGTTTATTGGTTTGTTTGGGGGTTTGTGAGGGTTTATTTGTTTGTGTGTTGTTGGGGTTTTTTTAATAATTCAAATGGTATTTTAAAAAAAGTCTGTCAAAGAATGTCTCTTCATTCTTTTAAATGTAATGCATTGCTCTTACGGACCTCTCTTAAGTGCTGATCCAGCTCCTGCTACACAAGGTAAAAACATCTTCCCTTAGAGGAAGAAAATACCATGGAAGTATTTTGCTGCAGGATCATGCCACTGAACAACAGTAGTTGCTGGATGTGGCTGACATTGTTGCTTTACCTTTTTTACCTTCTTATCTCAGTCGTCATGGATGTTTCTGTACACTCATGTTCAAATGTTAGCAAGGTTGTTAATTGAGGAATCAAAGAATATACAGACTCCAACTTAAACTAAAGAGAGACAAATAAGGTTGATCTAAGTGTGAAATGAGATCATCTGTAGGACTAATTTTTCCCTCTATACATTTTTTTAAAAAATAGATAGTTGTGTTTTTATCAATAACACTTAAGTTATTGAGCAAGTGGTTGACCTTCCACCTCTTTTTCATATATTAGTGATTTAGAATTTTAAAACTGGTTCTCAGCTGTCAACTGCCCCTTGGGATATTCTTTGTGTAGTACCCAACTTTTCTTCAGTAATTGAGGTTTAAATGCAGTCCACAGGTGGAGTCGCATTATGTTCCCTTTCCAGTTGCGTATACTGTGACGTGTAATTGGGAGGTTATTGATGGAGAAACACAGTCCTGCGTCTGAACTGATACACTTACCTAAGCAGATGTGTCTTAATCTTATAAAATACTGTATATTCATACTCAATAATGCAATGCAGTATGTGAAATTGACCTAGGATTGGCAAGATTTTTTTGTAAGAACACCTTACAGAAGGTGTTTGGTTGAAATGGTGTTTATTTTTGTGTACTGTAGTTCCTTCCATAAAGGTTGCAAGCTTGTTTTTACTTTAATAAAATGTTATAAAATAATAAATGTTTGTTGACTCCAAACAGTTGGTTAGAGTTCTGTTCTGCAGTTGTATAGGAAGTGCAGTATTTAATACCTAAGAAATTTGATTTAGTTAAAGATTTTTTTTTTTTTTTTAAATTCTGAAACGGAAGAGATGGCAATGGAAGACTCCTTTGGCAATGGAAGAACTTAATTGTGGACTAGCTGGTACTAGGTGTTTTGTTTCTGGGAGCTGCTGTCTTAGAAGTATGTATACAAGAAACTTTCCTCACAAACGAGCAATTTCTCACCTTGGGATAGGATGCTTTAATATCTCCTGTCTCATTATGTTAAAGTGTTTGGAAGTCTAGATTATAATTAGGAACTTCCTTTGTTTGTGGTAGCAGTTGTGGTTTTGTGTAGATAAAAATGAAGTGCCAGTGTCCTGATTAATCAGGAATACAGTTACCACCAAATTTTAGTAGGCAGCTTTCCTCTAACCTTTCTCAAGCTTGTCCTCAATTTCTTCCCTATGCATTTTTATGTATGTTTTAGGCCAGGTGGATTATGTACAGGTTCTTTACATGTTAGTAACCTTTCCCTAGAGGTACTATTTTTGATGTGTTTAGTCCCTTAGTTCAGCACTGGAGTAAGCGGTACTCTCATACATACAAAAAGGTAAGCAAATCTACTTTCCTTTTACCATTCTAAAAATGAGTGATTTACTGCAACATTAAGATCATTCACTGTTGGCTGATTTTAATATTCTGTTTTGAACATGAAGGAATCATTTGTCTCCTTTTGGCAATAGTGAAGAGGCTACTTTTTAATCAGATGCCATAAGGACAGTAGAAGTATCAAATTTAATAGCTAGTATAAAGCTTGTATGAAATAACAGGGAGGAATTACACTCAAGCTTCTATGTAGTGATGTTTTACTTCTCATTTAAAGGCCTTTTGTTTCAAAGGTGAATAATGGTACTTCCCTTAGATTTTAAAATTGGGGATGTTCTCTGAGTGGAACAGTGAATGGTACCAGAATTTCCTGGTTTCAGAAGTGCTGCATTTTATGTAAGGTGTGTTGTCTAGGATGTCTGCCTAATAGTAATTTGATTAGTTGAAAATGTGCTTATGTTTTTGTTGTATTTTCGAGAAGTGCCCTACATACTGAATGTATGCTATTTAAACAGATTTAATTCTGGTAAACAAATAGTTCTGAATATGAGTTTACTACAAAACATTAAATAAGTACTAAGGTTTTATAACATATACTTTTTATCTCAAACACTAGATGTAGGAAGTACAAATATTATAAAAATATGCATAATGTTGCAATTATAAAAACATCTCTGAAGTGAATCATATATTTAATGCATTAGTATTTGTAGATTATGGTTAGCATAATGGAATTTTATGATAGTACAGTTTTGGTAAGAGTGGCTGTTACTGTGATGTTCTTTGTAAAACAGGTCAGAGGGAAAATACTCTGATTGAAACTTAAAGAAAACACTTAAATTCTGGAAAAAATGGGAAAAATCCAGCACATTCATTTATCTACAGTTAAGATAATCTGTTTTAACCAAGAATAATTTTTATTTGCTCCAAAAATGTCACAAGCACTTTTTTGAGGGACAGTTTGTGTAATTACTCAAAATTAAAAGGATAAAGATTTGTGTTCTGGGTTTTTGCTTTAATTATTTATGGTTGTCGACAGAGGTAAGTTGTCTTACATTTAACCTAGTAGAAAAGCTGCTAGCAGTTCCTTACTTAACTTTTTCATTATGGTAATTTCAGACTTTTTTAATTTCCAGAACTGCTACAATTTGGCAAGGTCAGGGCCCTGTAGTTAGAGAAGTGCCTTCTGTTCGTCCCATTGTTACATTATGATTTGTCTGCATTCTAGGTAGTTAAAAGTGTCTTTCCATTTCCTTCTCCTTTATTTGCGTTCTTCATTTTAAGTAGTAACAGCATGTCAGAATGATAACTAGATATGAATGGCATCTATGCCACTGAAAGGAGTGAGAGTAGCATAGGCTGTCGCCAGGATAAGTTCTGCTGGGGTCTCAGGAGTAGTGATGGTGGGGAAAGAATAATTTCGGTTTTCTGAGGACCTTTCTGTTCTGAAATTTTTACAATTTTGCCAGTTTGCTCTTACCCTTTTTCAGCACAGGAAGCTGAACAAATAGAACGGAAGTTTCCTGTCTTTTGGCAAGGGATGGGGAGAAGTTGGATTCTGTCTTCCCAAACTTATGATGCTAAGAGCTCATGACCCTTGTCTGGGACAGTGACTTTCTACCTCTTAGACTCTAGTACTGTTGGGCTGTTGGAAAAGTTAGTCATGAGTTGCTTTGTAGTTTTCTTATTTCTTTTTAGGGAATAAGGTTTAATAGGAGTTTGTGTTAAAAACGAATTCCACCACCATGACCCCCAAACCTACAGAATTTAGGAGATGTCAAAATTTTTTAGCTGATTTGACATTTAGATGGTTTTTTTTAAATGATTTGTCACAGTTCCTAGACATACTCTGCTAGGATGGCATATATATAAATGGGTAGAAATAGGGGACCGTTCATCTAATTTCTTGGGAACTTCTACAAGCTATCAAGAACAGTTGGTTTTCAGTATAATTTAAGTAGCTTTAGCAAGAATATTTTTGCCACCACTTTTTCACATGATACAGAAATGTAAAATTCTTAATGAGAAAGTCTGAAAGATAAAAATGGAAGAAGTTTGTCTACCTGTTATAAACTGCTCAGTGGTATATTTTCCAAGAACTGTATTTTTGTGCACTGATAAAAGATGAAGTCTTATATAAAGACAGCAAAAAAGACAACTAGTCTTTTCACTTTACTGTCATCTTTTAAAAAAAGAAAAACCAACATAACATGCTGACACTTGAGCTTTTCACAGAAGCACCTTTGTAAGTACTGTGAAATGGAAGAACATACAATACTTTCTGGAGAAGTTTTGGAGGGGGGAAATAGCGGGGAGAATATAATTTGGGAATTTCTAAAGTGTGTTTTATAATAACAAATATAAAATAATAAAATCCTCGCTAGAATTAATCTGTTACTTTCTTCTTATCTAATGCTACAATCCCTGACAGTAGTATCACAAATGGTTCCTATGCAGAGAATTGCAATATGGTGATTTGGGATTATGTTTTCATCTGAGAATAGGAGAGATGGGAGTATGTAGTATTGTCACTAAACATTAGTATTGTGAGTTGGTAAGTTGGTGTTTAGAAACAGTGTCAAGTTGTGGCCAGCTATGATAATTAACTAGTTTAGTCTCAGAAATTAGAATATTAGTTACAACTTTTTCATAATGCGCTTCATTGGAGAAATATAAATGGACTGCTAAAGGGAGATAGAGCAGCATCCAGTTGGTCTGTGTAGTCATTTCTTACATATGGCACTTTTAAAATATAACTCTCAATGTCTTTGGAAATATTACATAATATACACTAGTAAATTATTTTTTCTTACTCTGTCTACTTTAATAAGACAATGAGAATTATTTGATTTAAGGCTTCATAATGAAATTTGCATATGCAAATAGTTATTCAGAATGCAGCAAATTAGGGAGGTTAATTGTAATTTAAATTATTTGTTTTTTCCACACTAATGTAAAATGGCAAGGCGATACTGGAAATTTATGGCAGAAGAAATAAAACTATTTTTTTTTCTTTTAAGATCCAGAAATCTCTTCCTGTGTATTCTGGGAAGAATTGATTCCATCACATTTGCCTGTAATGGAACTGAATAGACTGTCTAATTGTATTGGCGTTAGTGACAGATTACAGATAACCAAATTCTGCTTGTGTGTAATTTTTATGCTTCTTTGGTAGTGAGACCACACCTTTAAGTCAGAGTATCCTGTAAACCTGAAACACCTGTAGAACTAGTTGTTCAATTATATTCAGTTCGCAACACTGAATGAAGTGTGGTTTTTCAATTCTATTTCTCGTTAAGTTGTGATGTGGTTTTGAATACTGCAGGTGAGGGGAAAATAAGGAAGTTTTTTTTTTTAAATGATGATTTATAGTTGCTTGTATGAGATACAGTTAAAAGATGAAATCAGAGATGAATATTACAGGTTTCATTTAAATGTGGACAGTATTAAAAGGGAAAAAAACAGTCTGTAGAAGACTGAAACTTTAATCTAGTGAATGTTATAGTGTTGCTGCAGCATCTGTAACCTAGTCTCTTAACTTTATATTGTGGTTTATGCTAATTTTGATGGAAGTTGTGGCTAGTTACACTTATGATTAAGAAGTGGTTGTTTTATTTTCTAACCACTTTATAATTCTGATTCATTAAAGAGTGTCTTAATTCAAAATATTTAATAAGCAGAAATCGCTTGTTGTAAGTTCCAGTTGCAAAAAATGGAATGTTGCATTAATAAGAAAATAAATGACTACAGCATTGCTATCACAGCCATTTACCAATGATCACTCTAAACATTCAAGAAAAAGCATACAGTGCATCTGAAAAGTTAACATTTTTTGATGAGAGTTAGAATGAAGAAATTATCTATCTCCATAATGTTGTATGTATAAGCATTAATGACTTTCTTTTCTTTCTCCAAAGTGGAAGTCAGATTCAGAAAAGAAGCTTTAGAGCATATGACGGGTAAAGCATTCAGACTGAAAATAGTACTTTGGGATTTGTCCTCTAGATAAGTATTTGGGCTGTTCCCAAATCTGGCAGATAGACCGGTAGACCGGTTGAAGTTTTGGACAGGTAAACTGTTAGACCATTTAGGTCCTGTAACGAATACTGCATGTAAACTCTAAATGGCATTATTATTTCTGAAGCTTCCATTTATGTTTCAAGCAATGCTGTTATCTTTGTATCCATTTTTTAAGGTTAGTTTACCTTATTTAATGTCACATTTTATTAGAGCTAAAATAATGGCTGCATAAATATCTTATTTGTACTTCCAGTATCAACCAAACTAATACCTGTTATGGTTTATGACTGCATACATACGTAACTCTGACTAGTGTTGTTCCATCTGCCTAGGTATGTATAAATTGGCAAATATACTGAAAAATCTATTAGTCTGTCTATCTTTTGATCTGCACAGGTTTCTGCTTTAGTACCTCAGCGGTGCTGGTAAAATGTTTCATAGCACTTCTTGTCATACATACTGTGGTGTTTGCAGACTGCTCAGTCCTTTGCAAGGAGGTCAGTGAAGTTTCAGGGTTTTGAACTGGGATTACTGAGTATGCTGACATTGGAGTAGTGTGCCAGTAACAAAAACTTTTGCATTTGTCATATATTTGTAGATTAGTGTTTACAGCTCTTTTTTGGGTATTTCAGCTTCCACAAATGGATCAAATTTTTTTTTTGAAGAATACTATCTAACAAATACTTTGCTTAAAACAAAAAAGGGTCAGTTCTGTGAAGAAATGAATGACAGACTCTTGCCCTATGATACTGTATATCATTTACAACCATTCAAGCTTTTGCAGGATGTGACTGCCTCTAGTAGTTTTTGTCTTTTTAATCAAATACTGTTTTTAAAATATATTTCACACTGTGTATGAACTGTATATCTGAACGTGCAGTCTCAAAGCATGTTGCATTTGAGAGGGAATAGGCTGCCTACTGGCTTAGATGAGATGTTGATTTAGGAAGAAGTCACACTCTTTTGATTTACTTTTCTTTTTTGAAACATGTTGAAGTATATTGAATAGCATTATAGGTGAATTCATTATTAATTATGGTGGTTCAGTAATAGACTATACATGATGAAAGAGTGCTCACTGCCTTAATCTTTAAACATTTATAATAACCATTGTTTATTTCTCTTACTAATCCCCACTGCAACTCCTGTGTCCCTTGGGCTCAAGAGACAAGGTGTTACCAGATCTGTGGTAGCAGACTGCTACAGGGCTCTGCTACCTGTGTTTTGTCATGGCTTTCAGTATTTGTTAATATGTTTGTAGGGGAAGATAGTTACATTGCTTCACTAAAAAGGTATGGTAATATAGAGGGAATAAGTTACACTATAGTAATTTCTAGAAAATGCAAAACCATCTAGGAAGTTTCAGGTATTTGTCAATAATGGACAACACTGGAGAAAATACCTGGAAGCGAATCAGGATCAGAGCTTATGTTATTTGACTAGACATTTATTTGGAGAGAATTAGAAGAGGAAAAATTAATTTTACTGCAGTAATAGGAAGAAATTACTATTGTGTGTGTTTTTCCTAACTCACTGTAAAAAAGTAGACTAATAAATAACTAACATTTTCTTCTGTCGTCTGTATTTTGGTATTTTTATTATAGTTATTTGTAATTTTTATGTGCTTGCTTGTGCCTGAAAAATGTGCTCAAACATCAAAATGCTCACCCATTTTAAGTGAGTAGTGAAGAGTGTTACACTGCTGTTTGCTGTTAGCAATTTTTTTTGTTTTTTTTTTCCCCTCTTGGACATAAGGTTGAAGGTCTTGGTCTTACATTCCTGGTTCCATAATTTTCTTGTGAACTAGAGTCAAAGACAGTTAAAATAAGTTCTAGTAATTTTCACAGGAGTTGAATCAGGCTTTCTGGAAAAATAAAGATTTGATATCTGATATGCTGGCAAATTTGTAACATTTGGCTCTGAGTGTATAATTTGTCTTTTTGAGCTGATACTTAGATACTGCATGGTTTATCTGATGTTTAGTACATGCTATATTTTTAAAAGCACTGGCTTATAGCGGTGAACTACTTGGTTGTAAAGGCAATGGTACAAGACTCTCCTGTGCGTTTGCACATTGTGTCCTTCACCCTTGCTCTTCTAGCTGCTTTTATTTCAAGCGGGCAGCAACTGCAAGCGATTGGAGAGGGCCAGATGGCTCCTGTCAGATCTGGGAAGCAGGCAGGTAGTACAAGTCAGGATCTTCCTTTTCATCCTTAGGTAGCTGCAGCGGTAACTGAGAGACTTCCCTTTGGGTTACTTGTACACATATACCTGTACTGCTGCTCGCTAAGTCTTTCTAATGTTGAATCTGCTGGTTAGGACTGAAAATAGAGCATTCTTTCTGAAAGTACATAGTGCTAGATGCACCTTCTGGTAATGATCATTTTACCGCTTATAAAGTTCTTAATTAGATCACGTTCTCATTGTCCAGAGTACTGTAAAGACAAGCCATAAATTTCTTCCAAATAAAGAATTAAATAAACTTGAATTAAATAAGCAAAGACAACAAGATTTGAACCAGGAGGCTATACATGGGAATCATCCTGGAGGTCATTCCAGGCCTATCTGTATTGCCCTTGTATTTTAGGTCTCTGTTCCAAATACGTGGATATTTGAGACGAGCTTTCTAGTGCACACAATTGATTTAATGTATTAAACTGTTTGTTTTTCAAGTTATGTAAGTTAGTGGTAAGCATAGACCTCAGACAAATGAAATTGTGAGTATTCAGGTTGTCAATATGTATTCAAATGTCAATCATTCTTAATACGACAATATTAAAAACAGTCTAATCAAGGGTTTTTTATGTGCTCTCATTTACTTATCTCACTAGTTGCACTTTGTACTTCTGTCAAGAAAGTAGTGAGTGAATTGTATGTGATGAAGTTTGGTTTGTTGGGGTTTGTTTGTTTGTCACTTTTAAACTGAAGTCCTAAGTCTGTACTTTCTCACCCAGTTTTTTGTTTGGTTTGTTTGGGTTTTTTTTTTCCTTAAGAATACATTATGAAAGCAGATTTTTGCTTCTGGGAAGATTGTAATTGAGAACTCACTATTTAAAGAGCCCAGAGAGCAAAGAACACTGAATACCATTTTAAAATACTACAGTAATACATTTCCTTGATCTGCCCTTTCTGTCCAGAAGAACGACAAACAAACAGACAAACCTTCTGAAATGAGGAGGACCAGGAACAGTTTCAGTCCCAAAGCAGGAAGTGATAATTGTTTTAGTAAGTCATAAACTGGAAGAAAGCTGAAAATGAAAGTGCCATTTTTAGTTATAACTGGGCACTCCTGCAAGTGATAACTCATTTTTCATGTGAACTTCGGTTTATTTCTTTTTCTCCTTGGTAATTCCATTGATTTCTGGAGCATAACTGAGCAGTTACGCTATTGTGCACTTCTTAGCACCAGCCTACTTAATGGCTGTTCATGCACCTGTTGGTGTGCAAACAAAAGAACAACATATCAGGGAGTTCTGCAAACTGCCATCCTGAACTTTCAGTCAAAAAACAGCAAGAAGGAAGAAGCAAATACAGGCTGGGAAACATTCTGTGTACCAATAAATAGGTCACTTACAATTTATATGAAATGCTTTAGGTGACCAGATGGTTACAGAGTTTTACCTGCGTAATTTGTATTTGGTATGTACATCTGAGTGCATGAAATAGCTGTGAGCTGTGAACACACAATGTTCCTTTCAGGACCCAAAGTAGAATACCCCTGTAACAGAGAGCCAGATAGTGGGGGAACTCAAAATTTATTGCTTTCGCGAACACCTGTGCATTGGTTTTTGTTTTGCTTTTAATTTGTCTATATCTGAAAGTGATGTAAGCAGCATCTGGTTATTCTTATTTAGTATGCCTATGCTGCCAAAAAATCAACATATTCCTACTGTACTACATTTCAGAACTAATGAGGACATAATTATATCCCTGAGCAGGAAGAAGGAATTATGCTTTGTTGGGGACTAGACTAGAAAAGAAAAAAATAAAAGAGGAAAAGATTATTTTGAACCAAGTAAGAAAAGCGATCTCTTCTGTCAAAGATGTGGTATTCTTATTTGTTGCCAATTGTCTGAGAAAATAATGCAGTAGTAAAACTTGCATTAGTGCAGTCGTAGAACTTGCATTTCTCTTGAAAATATGAACAGCATAGGTAGAAGTAAAGGCTTTTTCCCTTTTAATTTTACCTATATCTTTTGCCATTTTTCACCTTCGTCTTGAAACTGATGTGCTAATTTGTAGATTCTCATGAAAATTATTAAAAATAAGCTGATAAACAAAAGCAGGTTAGGTTCTTTGTTGACCTTGTTGGCTTGTTTCAAATATATTTTTGAAAAACTGAAAAGTATTCCAGTTTAATGTGCCTGAAAAGCCATCTAATTTCCTGAAAAGGAATTTAATACTTTTTTTTGTTGCAGGTACCTGTTTTTCAAATACGTAGTGGTAGAAATGCATACAGCTACCTACTTCTATTTCAGTATTGGTGTTTGGAGTGAGTGGGAAAGGCTGAGAAACATCTCTCCTTGGAGACTGACAAAATTTGACTCTGCAGAGACTGCTGAAGTTAACTCTGCTTTGAGCAGGCAGTGGATGAGGTCACCTTCAGGGGTTTGAAGAAATTACTGTGTTATTCTGTGCTTAGAAGATTATACCTGATATTATGTGAAAATATTTACGAGATCTGTGTCATTGTTGTGGTAGTCAGCAATCGTGTGTGCCACGAGTGGGACTCATTTTGGTCTTGTTTTGTATTGTCAAAAGAAGTTTTCCTTCTTTTGACAATATTGTAAATTGATCATGAGGAGATCATGGAGGTAAATGCTGATAAATGTTTCATTTTCACAGTGTGTCAGCTACTATGATGCAGATAACAGTTTAGCTGCCCTCTAAAAATATGGTTCCCTTCTGACTTACGAAGTGTGGTTGTGTTCTTCTGGTAATGGATTCCTGTAACCTGTCATATGTTAACATTGGTCATTGGCTACTCAAACCAGGTTGCTGATTGAACTGGAAGATCTGTAGATAAAAGTAGTTTTCAGTCCATTTAGTCTATTTAGATGTGGAAGATGGTAGGGATGGATTGTTTAGGGTCACTGTTTGCTTAAATCAGTAAAAACTAGCAGTTGTATCTTGAGGATGGAAACAGCTACAGTGAGAAGGCATATGGCATCCTTGCATCACTGAAATTTCTCAATAGGATAGCTGGAATGAAATGAGAGGACTAAATAATAGTTTCAGCATATAATATCTCTATTACTGTGAATTTTTCTCAGTAAATATTCTTTTGTATCCATTGTAATGGTAAATAAAATAATTTTGCACTAACTTTTATTTGTTTGTCAAGGTGTATCTCCACAGTGTGGTAATCTACAGGGGAATCAGAGTTCACTCACCCTTTATTAAAATACATGTTGATGGTGATTTAGGGTAATCACAAAGTTACTTTGAGAAGGTTTTTTTTGTTGTACTTTTACATGATACATGCAATATTGGTTAAAGATTAAGGCTACAAAGTGGGTATTTTGTTGCAACTCTTAAGTTTTCAGCTTTAAATTTTGACGCTGAAGGTTTTTTTCCTAAACTCCGTCTGTTTCGCTTTCTTGATGTTGCCAACAAATGGCAACATTGGAGGGACATCCTACAGCCAATTGTCTTGAAACAATATTCATATATTTCACACAAAATTTTTGCTGTATTTTACAGAAGAAATCCTTAAAATGACTGTGAGCTAATACAAATAAAATGTGATACACAAAAGGGAAAATAAACATGTCCTGTTTCTCAGATTGGAGAACTGTGAATCAGCTCTTTAATTGAATTAAAGACAATACTGGGTCTTATTTATGGCAATTTGTGAGATAATATATGCTAAAATTGCACACAGGACATTTGGAAAAATAATAGGTTTTTACAATTGTGGCGATCCATAGCAAGTTTGGATTTGAGGGCAGGGGATGTAGGGTGTGGGTATCAAGATGAACTCTGAAAAAGAAAAATAAAATATGGAGGCATAAGAAATAAAACAAGTAAAATATGAAACACATCTAAAACTTTAACCAAAAAATAATTTTTCCCTAAAGTGTTTGTAGCCTGCCTATATTTGCAATCTAAACACATAATCTCAGTTGCTGGGTGTTACACTTCATAAAATCAGGCTCACTGGAGGAATATTTAATATGACTTGTAGATGTTGGAGAACATGGCTTGGTTTAGATAAAATTAAAAGTTCGGTGGTCTAAATTCACACCCTAGGTAGGACAGTATCATCTCAGTTTGGAAAAGTTCAAGTAGCTCTGCTGTTTTTGAGGAGTATTTTTTACAAATGACATGCGCAAAATTACTATACTCTGCATTGTGGTAGATGCTGTTCTGATGTGTTTGGACTATAAACTCATGGTAGGAATCTTCTTTTAGTGCATGAAATGTTGGACACACTTGTGCTATGCAAGTTAATTTTTTAATTTTCAATTTAAACGGTATTTGTAGGCAGATACAAATTAGCAGTGTGAGGTGAACCTCTTAGTAGGCACAGATTAGATTTCCACAATAGTGTGAAATAAAAGTCTGGTAAAATCTGTAGGGCAGAGGATGCAGAAAAGAGCAGCCAGGTGGTCACCAGGTTACCTGGAGCAGCTGGCCAGCTCGGAAGAGGGTTGACAACTCTGCCTGGCAGGAGTGCAGGCTGAAGAAGTTAAGCAATAAAGGAATCTAGGTGAGGGATTTAAGGGTAACCTGTAAAAAGGGAAAATGCAGGGTGAAACTCCGTACATGGGTTTAAAAGCACTGAAATACTACCCCCTGCTGTTTCTGATGCAGCACTGGAATACTGAATGCTTTGAAAAATCCCAATTTTTACATCGACTTTTTTAGTGCCTTCTTTTCTTTTCAGTGCAGCATAAAGAGTAAAATCCTGAAGTGTAACACACCTCATAAGTAGTTTGGCCTTCGTTATGACTCAGTAGCACAAATTCTGTTTAGCTTTTCACTGAAAGCAGGACTTTTGTATTTATTTTGAGTGATGAATGCAGCCTGTCCTTTGCAGAATACGGTACTTTCTGAGTATATGATGAAACTGCTGAAATTTTTGTAAGTAAAACTCACTAATTAGTTTGAATTGGATTGAGAAATGTAATCTTTCTTTCAAACGTGAATGAATTTAGTAATGGATGAGAAATTTTTCAAACTTTAGATAATGCCAAAACACATTGAAATTTTTATACAGTACTGTTAAGACTTTAGCTTGTGATTGTCCTCAACTGCTTGCTATTATACATAATGGTAAAAAATATATACCGAAGGTTAGATAAAGAGCTAAGGTTGTGTTACGTGCGACATCCTGTAACATCGTAAGTATTTACACCTGTTGCTTCTGTAGTTCACTTTTGTATAATTCCAGTGGTTGTAGTAAGTCTATCAGTTCTTCTTCATAGATGAAGTTATATTTGCTGTTTCGATTTAGATTTGGGTACTTGTATGCTATCTCAGCAGATGAGGTAGCGTGATTGCTGTTATTCTTCTGAACACTGGTACTCGGTAGGGCACCAGTAAATATGGATACCTGGATTTAGGAGGTAGAAATATTCCTTTCCTGCTACAGGAGAAAAAAAGGTAACTTTTTAAAGGACAGATTTGGCTACAAATGCTAAAAAACTATGAATCAGAATGTTCATATCTTGTTATTTTTAATAGAGCAGAGTTAAGGTTGTTTTAATATTTAATCTCTGTTTCTATGTCTTAAAATGTATGGATATCTTTTGAGACAGTTCCTAGTATTTAGAGTATCTCCAACATGCCTAAACCAAACAAAACCCCTAATTTTATTCATTTATCTCTGCTTAACTTCATTGGTTATGACATGTGAAATAGAATGATATATTGTATTGCTTTCAGATTCAGAATGCTTTCTGACACATAAATGAAAGTTCACGATAACCATTTAGATGATTATTTTTTTCCCATTTTGTAGGTAGGGAAGTGTTTCTGATTCTTTATTACTTTTGTAAACAAAATCTGTAATGTTAATATACTGCTTGGAATAAAAGTGATATTAAGAGTTTTCCTAAAGCATTTGAAGGAATCCATATGTAAACTGGGATTAGATGTGATTCTTACTGATTTTTTTTCCTCATCTCACTTATTTCATTAGTGTGGCTGACTACAGAAGGAGTGCAGCAAGAGGGATCAGGAAAAGTGAAACTCATGCTAACTTTTGACACTTAAAAAAATCTGAATTTAACAGGTGTCTTGCTGTTTCTTAAGGTCTTGTACTGTGTTTTCATTAAAAGTATAAAATCTTGTATAATCATCAAAACAGTTTAGTCTCACAGTAGTTTTGGGAGTTTTACAGAACACAAGAGAAAGGTAAGAGTATGCCTTTTTTGGCCTGTCTTGCTTGCTAAACACTATAGTAAAATGAAATACGTATATTGCTACCAGCACATCTTGATACCAGTATTTTTTCGTTGTATTTCCTCTTTACATAATGTTAGTTCATAATCTTTAGAAAGCTGTTGTTTGATTTGGGGGGGTGGTGGTGGTATTTGGTTTGGTTTGTTTTCCTCTGGTGCAAATGTTGTTAGGGTGTTTCTTACGTGTTTTTGAGTGGTGGAAGTATTTTTCTGTTCTTTACCTTATACCTTCCATCCACCTATACACATTTGCTGTTAAGTGAGCAGAAGGCTTGAAAGTGTAATTTAAAGGAAAGACTGGAAGAAAAATGTTTTGTTTGATCCACAGAAGAGAATACAAAAAAGAGATGAGACAAGTGTTCTTTAGTAGATGTCCTTTAGTATATGAAAGGGCCTACTGTAATACTAAAACTTCTTTTGTGTCTGTTGGAGGTGGGACAAGGAGCAATGGAGGGGGGAGATTAGACCAAGTGAGATTTAGATTAAAGGTTGTTAAAAGTTTTCTAACTAAAACAGTGGGTAATCATGTTGCTATAGGGAATTGGTGAAATCTCCATCTATGGCATTTTTGAAACAGGTTAGATGAAGGTTCTCCTGGAAGGGATCCATTCAGATTGATACACACAAGTTATACTGTGATGATGGAAGAGATAGCCTTTTGAAAGTTATTTCTAGCCCTGGCTAGACATGGCTCGCATCCCAGGCTTTCTAAAACTCTGTGGGTATCAATGATTAAATAGGGATATGCATGCACTGGGAGAAGCCTTTCGCCTCCTCCCCCCCAGTCTCTGGAATATTTTCATATTTCTCAGAAAATCATTAGCAGATACCTCAGTCTCTATAGTATGTATGTTGATTTCTACTTTTTTAAATATTTTTTTTGTTGTTAGAGTGTTCTGTGATTTCTCAATCAAGATAACTGTGCAAGTAATAGATATTTTTATATGATAGCACTATCTGACTAAAGTACAATACTTTCTTTACAATAAAAGGTGACAGTATTATTCATAATAAGGTATATTTCACAATTGATTGTTTTGTTCATAGGTTTTATGTCCTCAGCATTTTAAGAAAAAAGAAAGATGATTCATTATACTGAACTCAGATCAGTATAGTGAGAACTACCAGTTGCATTTAACATAACTGTTAATGTGATAATTGAACTTGCAGTATGAATACGAAGTGGAAAGCTGGCTGCATGGGAGACATCAAGCTGATGTAAGAGAGGACTACTTCTTGCAGTCTTCTTAGAATTTGAATATCACATGGCTATTTATACTGGAAACTTACCAAAGGAGATGCTTCAAATGTAAAAGTTGCCATTCTAGTAAAGTTCTGAGAGTAAATATGGTTTGTATCTGCAGTAGCATGCAGTGGTGTTCACCACTTTTAATTCTGTTTCATTACAATTAATGCAACTTTTTCATGGTTCTAAATTTCCTATGTCGTTTGACATGCCAGCAGGATCCATAAGTAAGATCATTGATACCTGAATTAAATGGGAGGTTTTAGTTTTACTGTTGCAAATAGTGATCCATAACTGCATTGGTAAATCTGAAAGGTTGAAAGACAGACAAGGCTAAGAAGAACTTAATTCAACAGTAAATATTTTTTTTTAAAAATGCCAGACATGGTTGCAAGACAAATGGTAAGTGTACAGCTCAAGTGTGCTATTTAGCATGTAAAAATATGACTCTTAAAGTGAAACAGTATCATCTTGCACATAATGATCTTGGTCTACCCTTTCCATTATTGCCAGCTGGCAGTGCAGAATATGGAGTGGGGTGTTTGTGTGTATATAAGCTGTTACCTTAGAAAAGATACTTTTTTAAAATTTAGGACAGCCTGAAGTTAAATGAATTTTAGCCTCCTGCTCTATGATCATTCTCTTCTGTCACGCTGTGTCATGGTAGTTCATATATGTGTTCAGGTTGTCCCACTTGTCTGTTCCATCAGTCATAAATGCATTTCTTTTATTAACACTCTGTACAACATCAGTAAAATACTAGTCCAAGGAGATAGTGCAGATTTTTGCATGTTTTCATATGTAATGTGTGGACCTGGGTATCTGAGTGTTAATTCCTAGGTATTTTTAGTAGAATTTTATTAGTTTTATGAAGAATGTTATGTGATATTTATTTCCGAGAGCTTTGGAACCTGTTTACTAAGTTCAGCCATGTTTGATAGAAAGAAATAACTTCTTTCTAAATTTCCAGTAACTGTTTTGATAATTAGCAGAGATACATAAAGAAAAAGAGACCTTAGAATTGTTGGCAATGAGGGAGGGTTTAGGGACAGCTTGAATCCTATGCATTTGAGGTGGAATGGCTTTCAGCAGTGCACGCATACCACTTTGCACGTTTTTGTGAACCAGTTGTAGCACATGCTGGCCCTTGCCTGGCTGGTTGGAGAG